>NC_047657.1:10169343-10276786 GCF_902201215.1 Prunus dulcis
TCTAAAACAGAACAAAAAGAGATCATCGCACTGCATCAATTACTGTTTTCCCTAATATAAGCTTGAGTGCTTCTTCACCATGCTCATCAATTCGTATCTACCAAAACAACAAAAGGGGGCTTGAAAAACACTGAAAAAATCTTATTTTCCCGAGCAAATTTTGATTTGATTTGTGACTTTTTGTTTCTCCCTATTTCTAACTAATAATTTGCGTACGCGAATATGAAAATATTTTGCACTTTTAAAAATCCCGTATTTGTTTTCTCATACCTTCAATATTACGGTAAGGGGAATAAAACTATATCAAGTTTAAGGATAAATACGCTTAATCACTTAAGCGACAAATCTTTTATTTACAGATAATATTTTTAGAAACCTTGTTGGCTTTTCCTTTTTTTTTTTAAGTGTAGGTGTTTTGTTGATGTATAGTGTGTGGATGCAGATTTCGTCCAAAAAAAAAAAAAAAAAAAGTGTGAATGCAGATAGAACAGTCTGTTTTCAAGTCTCAGTCAATATCACAATCACACCTTTAATAATAGAGGAACTTTTTTCTTTGGTCAATTAAATAATAGAGAAACTTTAAGTCCTACTCAACAGAGGATCCCAATGCCCACTCACAAATGTACGGACGTGACCCCACGAAGGATGTTAATGGGATCATAAACGCGAAAATATATTATGGGGCGTGCAAAACAAAACCCAATTAGGCGAAAATATTGTACAAGATGTCGTGCGTTGGTGTGACACCACTTTTTTATGTTTTTCAACATTAACTCAAATGAATGATTCAGATTAAATTCAAGCTATTTTAATAGTAAAAAAATAAAAAATTAAACAACTGATATTTAAATTCAATTGTTAAAATAATATTTTAAATTAATTTAAATCATATCTAACCTCAAAATTCTATAAATACTCACTTATTTCTCAAATAAAATTATATTTATCGGAATTTCAATTTTTTTAGTCAAATTGTTCAAAAAATTAAATTATGACTTACTTAAAAAGATTAAATGAAGAAAAGTTATCCATTGAAAAAAAAAATAGACTTAAACCATTCTTAAACAATTTAATAAAGTTGCGGACTAAAATTTGATTATGAAGGGTTGGGGAAAAAACGGTTTTGGTCTGGGCAAAACCCAAATAGTTACTTTTTGAAAGGGGAAAACTTGGGTTTATGACCAAATGAGTTGGAGAATGCCTAAGAGAATTAATTAAGATGGTTTTCACACCAACTGCTTGAAGCTTCAAGGAGGTTTCTTCTTCACCATGTGACAAGTATTCTGTTGACTAGAGCTCCATTATCCCGTCTTCTGAGACCACTGTTTGTAACTCAATACTTTTTCCACTAGACTAGATCCCATTGGCGAAAAATTTATTATATTCTACATTAATGTTGTTAAAAAAAGTGGTACAAATCACCTTTTTACCCAAACTAGTGTGTCTTTTTTGTTTTTGTTGTCTCAGTTAGATATACTTGAATACTTTTCGATTTGAGTGGATTGTATTTTCCAGCGATAATATTCCTGTGATGACTTAAGAAAACTATTAGGATATATAATGGGAAGTATTAGGGAGTGAATCCAAAAAAGTAATTGTCATATTTGCTTATTAACTAGTTAGCACTTAAAAGCTATTGATTGTAGTAAACATATTTTTGACATGTAGTCTAGATAACAACCATAAATGTGGTTTAATGTTAGTTACTAGCTACTTACTATTATCTATCTAGCTAATATCTAATCATCTATATTACACATTACATCTAAAACCATGTCATTGAGTTTCAATCCGATCAATTCCATAATGTAGAGGGGATCATGGCTCTGTATGCTTGTTTTTCCTAGGTGCTAACCAGAAGTGTGTGCCAGATTAATTCATTCACACACAAACACTAGGTGCAAAAGTATGTGCTTGTTTTTCTTTTTTTCCCTGTCGCTTTTTCAGACAAACTTTGGTTCACGTGGCCATGAAAAAGCTTGAGGCTGAGGATTCAAAGTACAAAAACAACCGAACCTTAATTCAGTTAGGATTTTTCTATCATCTGAGTGACTAAGATTGTGCAATAGTCATCTGTTTAATAAGACAATTTTACTATTATTTATCACCCCTTGGCCCCTCTGCTTTTGTCTTCGATCTCCCTCAACTTCTTTCAATGTCTGATAGCTATTTAATAAAATCTTAATCTCCTGCCATCGAGGTTTAGTTCATTGGAAAATAGTATTGATTTGTAGATTAGAGTTTTTAAGTTCGAAAGCCCATGACATCTCCCATCTCTAATTATGTGTGTGAATGAACTATCGCTTGGACACTAAAAAATAATTCCTAATCTCCTTTTTCAACTCACCAACCCTCTATTTTATATGTATATTAAAGAGAAGTAGTTGCATCTAGGCAAGAGCAAAAGTTTTAGCGTACACTCCTTATGCAAGCCTATATGGGAGAGGGGACCTAAGCCGATAACGAAACAATTCTTAGAAAAGAAAAACACAACAAACCCTTATTTGGTGTTGATGTATATTGTGAATGCAGATGGAGCAGTCTATTTCTCTGAGGGGTCGTTTGGTACGGCGGACTGTCATGGACTTGACTAAATTCTGTGACTATCTTGGATTAGCTCGGATTGGCCTAAACTGGATTGAATACTAACCTACGTTTGTGCTGCGTCGGACTAAGAAGCTGCATTGTAAAAATAGTAAAGGCCTATGTTTGGTGTTGTGATGGACTAAAAAATAATTAATTTTAATTAAAAATAAATAAATTCTAATATTTAATTTTAATTAAAGATTGCTAAAACTATCTTATCTCTTCTTTTTCTTTTTCTTTTTTCTTTTTTTCTTTCTTCCTATTTTCTTCTTCCTTCCCAAGTTCCTAGGCCATCCCCTTCTTCTTCTTTTTTTACCTTTCTTCCTTTCTTCTTCTTCCTTCCTTCTTAATCAACTGTCTAGATTGAAAACTGTAACCTCTATTGAAAGAGAGAGTGGTCAAGGGTTTTAGGTGAGAAAAAGCGCAGAGAGAGAGAGAGAGAGAGAGAGACAGACAGACAGACAGACAGACAGAGAGAGACAGAGACAGAGACAGCGAGACAGAGACAGAGGCTAAAAATTCAATACTAACTATTTATTCCATAAGTTCAACTTGATGTCTTCTATGTCATTTCCCGGAAGAATCCTTTAATGGGTACCAATTAGTTTTTAGAATTTTTTTCAAACCACTTCAAGACTAGGAATTCATGACTTCCTTCTCTCAGTCTCATACAAGAAAGCCCACATCTCCGTTAATGGTGTCTCCTTTTGCAGTTGTCCTGATCATGGTGGATGATTTCTTGGATCAATCGGGTTTGAAAGTGGTTGTTGAATTTAGGTTCAATTGGGTTATGGTTCCATTGGGTTTGAATTGGTGGTAGTTGATTCGAGTGACTGGGTTTGAATTGGTGGTGGTTGGTTCAGTGACTGGGTTTGACAATGGTCTGTGGTGATTCTGGTGGTTTGGCTGGGTCTATGGTGGTTACAGTTCTAGGTGAAGAAGAAGAAGCTGGTTATTGTCGGACTCGCGTTCTCTGTTTAGCGAAATCACTATTTTGCAAACCGTATTTGAGGCTCACTAAATTGGAAGAGTGAGTGAGGCTTTTTGTTTACTGTTGTACTATACAATCCCATTTAATTTAGTCCCTTATTTAAATATTTAAAATTCATTAGGGATTTTGACCTAAAATTAAGTAAATGCTACAAAAAAAACCAACGAAAAATGTATAATTTATTAAATAAAAAATTATAATATTTTTAAAAGCTAAAACTATCTTTATCTCAGGCCCACTTCTTATTTCTTTTTTCTCTCTTCCTCCCGATCTCACTCTCTGGTTCTCTCTTTTTTTCTCCAATATTGATACAATGATATCCTCCTCCTTCTCTCTCCTTTTCTATCTCCCCGTCCCAACCTTTCTCTGCATCCTCATCATTTTCTCTCTCTTATTCCCCTTTGAAGTCACCATTTTTCATCTCCTTTGAAGTCACAAATCTCCATCTGATTTCATTGAGCCATGGTCGATGGTTGATGATTTTTCATAGGGTTCAATTGGGTTTGACAGTGGTGGTTGAATTTGGGTTGAATTTGGTTTTGGTTCCACTGGATTTGAATTGGTGGTGGTTGATTTGAGTGGGTGGGTTTGAATTGGCGGTGGTTGATTCAAGTGGCTGGGCTTGAATTGGTGATGGATGGTTTGAGTGACTGGGTTTGACGACTGTCTGTGGTGATTCTGGTGGTTTGGCTAGAGATATGGTGGTGACAATTCTAGGTGAAGAAGAAGAAGAAGAAGTTGGTTATTGTCGGACTCGCTTGCTCTGTTTAGCAAGCTCGCTATGTTGCGAGCCATGTTTCAAGCTCGTTATATTGAACGAATGAGCGAGGCAAATTTTTTACTGTTAGTGTCACATCCTGGGATCGGCTCCGCCGTAGCACGATATTGTCCACTTTGGGCCCCCCTCTCTGCTCTCACGGTTTTGTTTCTGGGAACTCACGAGCAACTTCCCAGTGGATCACCCATCCTGGGATTGCTCCAGCCCCCAACTCGCTTAACTTCGGAGTTCCTACGACTCCGAAGCCAGTGAGCTCCCAAAAGGCCTCGTGCTAGATGGATGCGGGTGTGCACATATAAGGCACATCACCCCCTCTCCGTTGGTTGATGTGGGATCTTACAGTTAGACTATTTAATCTCATTTACGTTAGTCCTCCTCTTACCAAACATGGGTTTTCAAGTGCTATTTAACCCAATTCAATATAGTGAGGGGTACCAAACATGCCCTGAAAGTGTTATTTAACACTGTCCAGGGCAGTCCAGCCTACCAAACATGCCCGAAGTCTCAATAATTTCTCATCCATGTGAATGGATCATAAACGCGAAAATATATTATGGGGTATGAGAAACAAAAATCCAATTACATGAAAATATCAATGACCAACAAGCTTAAATCATAAAAATTCACTTTCAATTTCGCATACAATAACTAGATTGGAGTTTTGGGTTCAAGCATCAATTGTGTGGTGGAATTTTATTTTATTTTAGAAAAAAATCTTTTTAAACTTGAACTGGACTTTCTAAATCTTCTTTGTGTGATTCTAAGCAACAAAAAAAATCTAATTAACAATCTTCAACATGAACTTCTTTTTTCAAGGGTCTTAAATTTGAGTTTGGATAGCTAGTTAGGGTTTTGGGTTTTCTTCGAATCGAAAACTGAAGCTAAATTGATAACTTTCCAAAGTAACTTCCCTTCCATTTCCTTTAACACGTTTTAAATCGAAGTATGAATAACACAAAGATGACCAAATGTCAAGAACTTTATTCTTAACAATAAACAAAGCATCTGGAACATAAGCCCCATTTCTTGAATATTCATCTCAACGCTTCTTTGTCAACGAGATAACCAGGTTAATGAACTGACAGTTTTCCCTTTCCATGTGATCAAGAACATCTGCTTCAAACCTACGAAACAAATCGTCCATGGGTGCTTCTCCGAATTGGCTCGCCAGAATCGGCTCTCCCACAGCCCTTATGTCAGTGGCAAATATTGCAGCCCTTGTCTTCTTATCAAGGCCACTGTTAGCTTGCTTGACATAAGAGTCCCAATCATTTTTGAAAACTTCAAGGTTTTGCAAAATAAAAGATCCTTCAGCCTCGATCACCTCTTCGATCTCCTTGGTTGTAGGTGCATAGTATGGCATATTGAATGTGTCCAATTTTTCCTCTTCAATCAAACCCTGAAAATTCATCAAAGTACATTTCAAATTAGCAATAATTAATGTGTCCCAAATCTATTAGAAATAAATATGATCTAATATTTAATTACCTCTAAAACCATGTCATTGAGCTTCGTTCCTACAAATTCCCAAATGCAGAGGGGATCGTCACTCTTTATGCTGCCCATGGTTGTGAGGACCATACTGCCCCCAGGGACGAGCTCTTCGGCACGTGACCTCAGAAAGACTGTGAAGTCCCTTTTGAATTGCTCCAAGTATTGCTTAAACACAGCTGGAGGGCTTGTCTTTGCTATATATATGTTCCCCTTGTTAAGTGCCTCTCCTTCTTTGGTCACCAAGCCTTTTGGAACCTACGTACACACGTTTATGCTCATCACTTGTCAGATTAAATTATCAAACACGAGTTTTGAATTATTATTATTTTACCAATTGAATAAAGCTAAAAAATTAGACAAACTTGCAAGATATATATATATATATATATATATATTTTAAAATCCCTAGTTGATTGAGAAAGTCTTCTCATGGAGATATTTTTATGTTTGAATGGAGCATCCTGCCATGTGGTGTAACTAATGAGTTATATATAACTGGGTGTGTGAAGAGTTTATGCCTAATAACGACTCAATGATTGATTTAAAAAAATCCAAACCTCAGAGATCCACATGAGAGCATAAGAAGAGTGAACAAAGTGGAGAGAATTGTCGGGGAAGAGCCTGCCATAGAAAGAGCCAGGCATTCCTGCAATGAAACATGGCCCAAGCTTCTTTTCGGGTTCTTCATCAAGTTTCTTATAGAAGCCTGGCAATGACCTGAACACCGTGTTGAAATCGTTTCGGGGAAGATCATTCAAGAAGGCTTGGAGTGATGGAGGTGGGCGGTTGAGCTTTTGGAAAGTGTTGCGGATGTTGTCTATGATATCTGATACCACCAAAAGGGTGTTGGGTCCTGAAGAGCATCCCAAGTCCGCTATTTTCAAGCACTCTGGGAACAGAGTGCAACACAGCTCCTCTATGCTTGCATCAACTATAGGCTTCACCGTTGAAATCACTGCTCTCTGAAAGTTATTAAAAATAAAAATAAAAGGTTTAAGAAAGCAAGAATATTGCATAGTTTTCGTTAGCAAAATAGTTTGAGACCGAGCCATGCTCTTTAAGTGTACTTCATATAAAATCAACGCAACTAGGGGGAGAGAGAGAGAGACTAACTTGAAGTAGGGAATTGTTTGCATAGCTTGTTTTCCCAACTCCTCCATTCATGTGTAGAACTTGCTCTACCTCCATTTTTATGTTCTCAAATAATACTTCTCTCTCTCTCTCTCTCTCTCGCGGTATCTATTCTGCTGGAAGACTCCCTCATATTTATAGCAAAATGTTGGGTTACTTTTTTACTTGGAAAGTATGTGGTTATCTAACATGATATCAAAATTCCAATTCACAACTAATACCTCTTAATTACTAACTTGCACCAACAACTTTTAACGTTTTGAGGTGCATGATCTAACACAGCTTACGTGGGATTAAGTACTTCATAAGCTAGAAATATGATTTAATTGACCAAGTGTACAAACAACCTAATCAACTTTTGAGGCGACTAAGTAAGTAGTGCGGCTTATTACGTAGGGCCCAATAAGTCACCGACGTTAATTATATTCTAGGTCTTAAGTATTAGATTCCTATGTAACTAACACATCTTTGGCAGCATTAGGTGTCTAAATGTGTACACTACTTTTCCTGAATTAAAAGTTTGATGGAAGTGCTGGTCTCTCCTTTCCTATTAAGTAGCTGCAAATGGACAATTAAATCTTGCCTTTTTTTTTTCTTTTTTTTTTTTTTATACAAACGATATTAAGGGCGGAGAGATTTCAACATTGTATCACGGGACTATGAAAATAATTATTTTTCGATCGGATGTATTGTACAGTACATGTCCATCGTGTGAAACTCGTGGACGGTGGAGAGCGAGGGCCATCTTTTGGAGCTTAATGACGTGGTTCATCCATGACCAATGAATCATGCAGCAGAGCCGAAAGGGCCAATAATGTGAGATCGAATGGTCTTGTTCAACAGGAATTTCCTTTCCATGGGGAATTCTCAATTTCTCATGCCCAGTGTTAAGAAACTAAAATGAGGCCTATTCCTTTTTGTCTTATTTTAATGTTTCCCTTGAACTTTCATCAATTTGGGCACAAAAAAAATGTTAACTTGCTGACATGACTTGAGCATATTTTATAATAGTATGGGACACCTGATGAAGAGAATATTGAGTCAGTTGAAAGTTCGAAAGAGAAATTGAAATTCGAAGAAAAGAACAGGGTGACTACGCCATTAGCCTGACGGTGTTGTCTATAGAAGTTTTCATTGCTCACCAAAAAACTGCAGCAAATCATAAACCCAGAAATATTTATAATAAAGAAATAAAGAAAGAAAGTTTAGAAAAGGTAACAACTTTACTGGGCTTGACTCCTAACCTTTAGGTGGGAAAGAGAGAAAAGAACGGGACGGTTAGATATTTTCTAGGGTTGGCAAAGATCCGTGTGTTTTTTAAACTAGTATAAAAAAATAATAACAAAACATACGTATTTTTCTTTTTTCTTTTTTCTTTTTTTAATAACTTGGAAGAGAAAAGGTACACTATACATAAAAATAACTGGTGACTAAACCTATCAATACACAATTGTTCAAAATTTAACTGGTGACTAAATAAGGATATAAATAAATGCAGAGATTTTGGACCACTAAGTACTGTCTCGAATCGAAAGCAGTTTGGTTTGAAAAAAAGAAGTGCTTTTTTTCATATGCCTTTCCAACAACACAACAACAGAAATGGACCATGGACCATAAATATCACTATCAAGCACACTTCAAAGCAACTGAAAGGTTCAGACAAAATCAAACCACACGCATCTTAACCCTTTGCAAGGAAACCAAAAAGCAAGAAAATTTAAAACTGCCTTTAACTTACAGTACGACAACCACGAGGACGAATACCCCACGGCATCTCGAATTATAACAACCCAGCCTTCTTTGTGCTTTCGATCGATGCAAAATGGGGATTAGGTTTCAATTTGTGCAATCGGTTTCGATTTGGGGGGGAAATTGATTTCGGTGAGGGGGGTTATGGACGACAAGCTTCTGGAACATGATTCGGGGGTTTTTTGATTTTTTTTAATTACATAATGCCACGTGTTGTTTTGGGCGCGAAACCCAAGGACGTGAGATGCCGAAAATGCCCTTAACAGATTTCTTGAATTACAGAAGGCTAGACGCCACGTAGGCACATAACAGATTTCCTGACAGACTCGCTAACGGAGGGGGCAATATATAGGTTTTCCGTGACTTTGAGTATGTACCCATAAATGTCCCCAAAATCGGGTATGAACTCGTAAATGACCCTATAAGTTGGGGGGTTTACTGTAGTTTACCCAAAAAAGAATAACAAAACATATGTATTTTTCTCTTCTTTTATTTTTTTTTTTTTTTAAAACTTGGAAGAGAAAAGGTACACTATACATAAAAATAACTGGGCACAAATGTAGTTTTGTGTTATACGGGTGTCACATTTGTCAGATAAAGACACAATTATTTGTATCTACACAAATAAATAATTTTACTTTTTCTGAACAACTTGTCAGATGATACTTATTATTTACATTTAATTGACATTTGACACAATTTTTTGTGTCCAATATAAATTTGTGCTTTATATAAATTAATTTGACATAATTATTTGTGTTTTATGCGAGATGAGGACGAATAAAATTTATTTGTGCTCAATTTTAAAGATGAGGGCACCATACATGTTCGTGATTTTTGCTCAATTTTGTAGTAGTGCTAACTTGAAGTTGGGAATTGTTTGCAAAGCTATTGTTTTCCCAACTCCTCCATTCATGTGTAGGACTTGCTCTACCTCCCTTTTTTGTGTTCTCAAATAATACTTCTCTCCCTCTTGGTACCAATTCTTCTAGAAGACTCCCGCATATTTGTAGCAAAATGCTTACTTAGTTACCTTTTTAAGCCGAAAATTTAATAAGTTCGGTAGTTATCTAACACGATGTCAACTTCTTGAAACGTTTGCACGTTTATGATCTCAGACAGGTGCACAAATTTAAAACAACCTAATTAAGATTTGAGAGGTGTCTTTGGTTAGTCAAATAGTGCAGCTTATTACGTAAGGCTCCATACATCACAAACTAAGATTCCTAGGGAACTAACACATATTTGGCATCATTTGACAAAAAGGACAACAACAAAAAAAAACAATGTGCACTGATTAAGTAGATGGCATAAAATAAGATTACTTGTTTAACTATGAATTCTCTTGAATTAAAAAAATTGATGGAAGTGCAAGTTAGGTTAGGTCAGTTGCGAAAGATATTGAGCCACCCCTTATACCTAAGTTCGAAGCTTCTAGCAATTATAAGTCTCGAAATTATAGCTTGATTAGTCACTTGTACCAAAATAGAGGACCTCGAGCTTCTACATTTAGAGTTTTCGTGCATTTATCTGTCTTTCACTTAATTTAAACCATTGTAATAATATAATGGCTTAAAATATGACATGTCAAATGGTAGAGTTGAATTTTTTATTTTTTTTGTTCTCTAAATATTTTATTGCTTTCAACATTGGCTTAGCTGCCGTTATCTCTGTCTGTCCCTCCCATCATGAAGTCGTAAGAGCAGCTTCAGGAGTAGTTCAAGCCATGTAGGACTCTGGAATAGTATCAACGAAATCAGCTCTCATCCAAAGGCATATGTTTCCCGCAGTCATACATAAGACATTCATCTTTAGAAGTTTAGAACAAATCTAATTACCTTAGTTGATAAGCAAGAATTATTATGGATGAAGAGAAGGAGAAACAGAGAGGGAGGAGATGGAGGGTCTGATCACTGTGCGAGAGAGGCAGGGAGATAACGGCAGTTAGTAATCGTCAATACCCTTTTTTTTTTAAAAACTAATATTTACCGGTTGACATGTAATGTCTTAAGCTGTTATATTATTACAATAGCTTAGATTAAGTGAAATGCAAGTAAATGCACGAATTCTAAATGTAGAAGTTCGAGATCCTCTATTTTCATATGATTTTTTTTTTTTTTTCTGGCGGTCCATTTCGTGAAACAGGTTTGGGTGTGGAGAGGGCCATTTTTGGAGCTTATAATGACGTGCCCAATCTGTAGCAGAGCCTATTGTCGGCTGGTGTACGGTAAGAATGCGAGTTTAATGGTACAAGTTTCATCGTGTACCACCAACAATAACGTGGTGCAAAGTCAAAAACAAGCAAACTTGGATTTTAACTTGTGATCTACGATTAGGATGTCAATTTTTCCCGCGGATAAGGATTCGATCTTAATGGGTCTGTTATAAAGGACAAAAAGGAGGCATGAGAATGGATACCGACAGTGGTGGATTCAGAAATCTCCTCTTTGGTAGTACAATAGACAGTCGTGTTTCACGACCCTCACGGGCCATTTGATAGCTCCACACAACAGAAAGGTCGGCAGATGTCCCAATTCAAACATTGAAATTGGTGGACACAATTGAGACTGAAATGCTGTTGTGGGTTCATAGTAAGAAGTTGATGTTTGAAATTGAGGTTGAAAATGTTTGTGGTACTGGAAAGGTGTGTGTTGGGGGACGTTTATCAGACTTATCTAAAATGTACTTGACTTCCAATATAAGATTGCCACACCATTATTACTGTCACCTCTAGTGCTAGATCCCCGCTTAACTTAAAATCTCAAACTACGTAGCTTTAGACACCAAAAAAATATCAGTACAGAAAACATATGGGATACATACATGTAATGATCTACGAACTACACCGTATATTCAGCCGGAAATTTGACAACAGATAAAGCTCTAAATTCCAAAGCAATGAAAAGAAAAAGTAGAAGCAGAGGAACCAGATAATGTCATTCAGAGATGTGATACTGGTCCTAGATGTCAAGCATTTCACGTGTTCCTGCACCCATGGTTGCAGTGTAGAGTCTAAAATACACTGTTAGGCTGTCACAATGTTCCAAAAGCTAAGAAATAATGCAGAGCCTAAGTCAGCATATTGGGTTTTTTTCAATTTTTTTAGCAAACGTTGGGTTTAGATTAACATTAGAAACACTGTCAAATCAATCAATTATCAGAGATTATGGTCCCATTTTTGACATGGCAACCAGTCTGCTCCAGAGCAGATTCAAAGAACCCACAACCATGGATGCTTGAATCTATACATGGTGGAGCAAAGTGGATGATCATATCTCTCAATGTGAGCATCCCTGTGGCCTGATTTGATTCATCAACCAAGAAGCTGAAACTGCTTTTTGTGTCTGCCATGTTTCTCATGGCTTGCTTCAGTGTTTCAGTTTTCTTGTTGGTGACTGGTGAGTCCATTCTTGGCGCAAAGTTGTTTTTGAGGCGCAGAAAGCCGGCTGAGAGAAGAGCCCCAATGTCTCTTTCAATTGTTGGATCAGAGCCTGTTTTATGATCATTCTCCATGTGAATGAACTCCTCCACACTTAGACTTCTGCAGTTATATGATTAAATATCAAATTAAACATGTAATATTACATATCTTAAGTTAAAATTTATTCTTTTCTTCCTTTAACAAGCCTTAGCTCCAATGAGTTATCCAATCCTAGGCAGCAAACAAGCCCATGATCTTGTCGTGTTCACGCTGTTATTAAGATATAACTGGCAAGGGTCTGGACATTTATGTGTGCCTATATATATAATTTGCAGATCAAATGCTACACTGAAGTGGACATGAGAAACTAACAACTCCTTTAGATGCATATCTCTTTTCGTTTTAGAAGCATATCCCTGTTCAGTTTTCTGTTTTTCTTTGTCAGCTAGAAGAAGAGGGGAGAACAGAACGGTGAAGTTAGGAATTGTTCATTCATTAGTGGCATATTGGATAAACGGCTGTTTGACATTGGAAATTTTAAGTAGCATATCTCATTGCATATAAAACTTTTGAGTTAAAATTCAATATCTGAACTCCACAACATGGTTAAGTTGGAGATAGTTGGCAATCAGTTTGAATTTGGGGAGTTGGGGACCTCCTCTCTCCTCCTTGTCTCTCTTTTATTTAAAAAACAATAGCGAAAAATAAAACGAAAAATATATATTACAAAACAAAACATAGAAGGGAGAATGAAAAAATGGATGTAACTTACTTTATATTGCGAGGTAGATTCTCTAGAAGGAGGTAGATATCGCATTTCCTTATGCTACCAATGACCCTCTTACTTTTCCTATCTGTGACAGCAACTGCACCATTTTGGCTTTTCCATAGAACATGAAGAGCTTCTGTCATGCTTTGGTCTCCATATACATGTACAACATGCTCTTCATTACCAAACCTGTATTGAAACATCCGTAGAGATGCAATTCCAAACTAAATGAGAACTTACCATCCAATTTTAAACTATTCTTATAGCTTGATTTATCCCCCAAAAAAAAGAGATGAAGAAAAGAAAAGAAGAGCAGTTTATGGGTTGACATACCGGAACTCTGATAAAAGCTTGTCAGCAATGCTATCAAACCAGTCTAAACCACTTGATTGAAGCAGCAGCAGAAGTACTCCATGCTATCAACGCATAATAGATAATCAAGAACTTAAGCTTCGTGTTGTTTTGTAAGCTTTAAACAAAAACTGCCAAAGATCATCTCAATTTCTTGTTACTTATACAGATTCTCATTTTGGCCTTCTGCTAATGGCCATATTTGCTTCTCAAAAGTACCATTTATGAAGTAGAATTTAGAGATAAATATACCTGTGAAATAAAACCAATGAGCTTAGAACTGGTTCTCTCTATGACAGGAACAACTTGCAGCCGATGCTTTGAAAGTAGCAGCAGAACATGGAAGAGTGTCTCATCCAAGTGTACAGGGAAATATGAATTCCATAGAAACGACTTAGCCAGCTCGCCAATCTATCAGAATTAAACAGAAGTGCTCATAACGAAATAAAATTTTAACAATCTGCATTAAAGTAGTACTTCAAGCTTCTAAAATACAACAAGGGGATTGGATTGAATTATAAGTTGGAACTTATAACATGGTTGGCATTTTAATAACATAGCCAAGGAAATTGCAACACAAATATCTCTGCATGTCATCAACAAATATCTCTGCATGTGTCAAAATGCTTGGCAGGTTATACTTTAGAGATTCGAAAACCATGGCATCAACATTGTTAAACATAAAACTTTTCAGTTGAAAGAAAAAAAAAAAAAAAAAAAAGGGCTAATATAATGAAGTGAAGATGTTAAGTGTTATGGACTTGTATTTCTCTAAATGGACTTTTTGGCTTACATTGAATTGTGCTATCTTCTATGTCTACTTACCATGTTAAATAAAATAAAAAATAACTAAAAGGGCAAAAAATATAAAATAAAAACCTTGGTTTGGCCAATGTGAGGATGCTGTTCAAGCATGTCAAAAACACCATAGTTGCCAATTTCTTCAGCTCTAGTGTTTCTTCTGCGATTCCCACATTCCTCGAAGATTTTCATGAGAAGCATTTGTTATATATATATAATTGTGTAAATAACACTACACAAATGTTCATCTGGGGTAGCTTTTAAAACGTTAAAATCTACAAAAATGAACATCCTTACCTCAAAAAACCAAAGAACAATACTTGCAAAATCAATGAAACCGATATAAGGATCCGAAAAGCTTCCTTTGGTATTGTCAGTAATTGGTGCACCACACACATTCTTCTCGTGCATCAAATGAATGGCATCTCTTACACTATCCCCAGTTTTCAATTCCAAAACTTTGCATTGCATCCATTTTATGACAGAAAAAATTAAAAAAACATTATTTTCATAATGGATTTTAAGGTAACCAAATTCAAAAAACAAACCAAAAACAAAGATAATGGAACATTGGAAATTATATGATGCTTACCGGGTGAGTTTTTTATGCCAGGGATAGAACTGATGAGGATGTTATCAAGAAAGAGTTGGAGGGCAGAGCCTGAATCAATTTCTTGGTTGTTTTCTTGAGCTTTAAGGTTGGAAACAAGGCTCTCTTTCTTCTGTGCCACTCCACCTTCTGAGTTTTTCATTACATCCTTTATTTGCTGCATCTTCTTTCTTTTGTCTGAGTTAGAAGTTAGATTGGATGTTAAACTGTTTTTGAGGTCTTTCTGTCTTTCTTGTATTTGCGTGATCTGTTTTTGAGTTCCTCCTGCCCCAAAGACAGATGTCAAGAGTGCAAACCTTCCAAATGTTAGTTTGTATTGCCATGTGGCGTTCTAAAGACTCAGTTTTGTGGTACGATTTTCTCCCTTCAATTTTCATATTTTCTATTTATTTTTCTCTTTTTTTATATAAGCAATATTTAGGGAGCGGGAATCGAACCTAAAACCTCGGATGCGGGGATAAATGCTCTTAACCACTTGAGCTACAAACCCTTGTTTTTTTTTTTGTTTTTTTTTTTCCCTGTTGTGTGGCTGGTAACTTCCTTCTTTCATATATACCTGTACACATTGTTAAAGAGAAGGGTCTTTTCTTTCCTGATCCGAAATAAGCCAGTAAATTATAGATTGGGACCTTTATTTAAGAGTAATGCTACATATGCTAAAAGAAACTCCAAGATTCGTGTCCAATTAATATGATAGAATTCATTTCCACACTACCAAGGTAGTGTAATGTGGCCTGCCAGATCATTTGGCAACCAAAATTTGAAAAATATTTCCTAACAATACATGAATAAAAGGAGTGTTAAAACTTGAATTATCATATTGCAATATGAAAATGAGGGATGGGATATTAAAAGGATGACAGCTTTATAATAGAAAATGGGTTTCAACTGTACCTTTGGAACTTGGACTTATTACTACAAAAGGCATAGCCTACTGATAACTATATAATATGAAAAAACACTGCTAACTCTGTTCTTCTCCATTGCTATAGGCTGCTGGTGGCTTCTCTTTGAACCAACATTATCAGAGATGAACACGTCCACAAGTTAAATAAAATGCTTTTTCTTTTTCTGAGATACAACTATGTTTCAAACATTATTCATAATCAATATTGATACAGAAAGTTCATAGGTTCTTATGGATATATCACCTCCACGAAGGATGAAAGCAGCCGGCGGCGGGTCAGCTGCTGTAGCTTATTTTTGTACATCTCGTGACTCTAGAACTCTTATAAGCTTATAAACTCCATTTTTACAAGTACTGAAGGATTTTTCTAGTTTAAAAGGCAAAATGCTGCAGAAGCTATACTCCTCAGCTGCCAAATGCACTTGAGATGTTAAGATCCAAACGTTTGCAAGTCTCTTTCCCACCACCATTTTTCAACTGTGCTTGAAAAGTACTTGGATGTTAAGATCCATCATATAACCATGCCATCTTGTATTGTTGCCTTCTCCAGAATAACTGTGATTCCCTCACGAATGTAAAATCCCTCTTCTGGCCTATCTGCTTCTCGAACCCCCTACAGAACCAGAGAATATAGACGACCATAAGATTGAATATGATGGTATATATTTCACTCAATAAAAAGTTGGCCCAGTCAAGTTTGGTTAAAAGGTAAAACGAAAATATCAATGTATCCTGAAAAAATGAGACTAGACCATGGGAAGCCATGCTTACGTCTTTGTTCACGATCACTGCGTCCTTCCCTATCTTTGCATTCTTATCAATTATACAATTCCTTCAAGGAAGAATCATAAAGACATAATTAGAAACCTCGGCGTTCCACATTCCATGTAAAGCTAACAAATGTTTCTCAATTTGCGAGTCTAATTACCTAATCTTTGTATTCCTTCCAATACCAACTGGGACCTTCCCCTCCGCAAGCAGAGATGCAATTTCAGTTTCAGTTTGGTAATAGTCTGCACCCATCATTATAGCATCCTGTGGCAAGAGGTAACAACTTAATAAACATATTCATAAGAGTGAAAGTAAACAAACCGGTCCAGTTTTCAACTTCCGCCTTTGAAAACCATGAAAATTCACCTTCAGCTCAACCCCATAATCCAATCGTGAACGTTCACCTACAATTGAATGCTGGACACTACATTCTCGCAAGAAACATCCATGTGATATTATTGCATCCACAATCTGCAATACAAAAATAATGCATGAGAAGCAGATCGCCTCAATGAAGTTTCCAATATGAGCCTAAGTACATTAGCATACCCGGCACTTGTCAATCTTGGTTGGTGGTAAGAATCGAGGAGAGGTGAAGATAGGTGTCTTTGGGTCATAGAACTGAAACTTCGAGAACTGCAAAAAGAGAAGGTAATTTTCCCGAACATTAATCACACATCGGGGAAAGAAAATGATGTAGCTCTTTGTTTCACAGAATTGATATTAAGACATTATTTAAGAACTCTACACAATTATAGGGATTCATCATATGTTCTCCGTGTTTGCATGTTATAGTCTAGAATAACAGGGTGCCCCAGAAAATTGTATGGAAAGGCACGTTTGTTCTTTTTTCATTTTCCTTTTTTTTTTTTCTTTTTTTTGGAGGGTGACGTGAACCTTTTGTGTATGCCATGTCTAAATGTCTGACGTCCTCAAGGAAATGAACTGAAGGGAAATGGAATTATGAAATGTTGCCCCTATAAAAACAATGAAATCTACCTCTTCAGTGAGGGCCAAGTTAGCATCATAGAAAGACTTTATAGTTCCAATGTCCTCCCAGTAATCTCTGAACATATATGCCTGTAAAAGCAAAGGCAAATTATACAGACATTTTCTTCAATATTTGAGTATAAACAGATAAATCGGTAAGAAGAAAATATGAAGAATCATGAATTGTTCATGCAAATGGCTCAAATTTTATGGTCTTTCAGTTGAGGCTTCACTCTTCTGTTTCCTTCAATCCTTTATGGATAGGGAAAAACTCATAGATGAAGACACTTCAACTGTAATGGTTATCTTACTTGAACTTTGTGCTCTCTCACTGCTGCAGGAATGATTTCAGACCCGAAGTCGTTTGATGTTGGATATCGCCACCTCAGAAGATTTAGCAAAATTTCTGTCTTAAATACATAAACACCCATTGATGCAACATATGGGGATTTCATGGCATCTTGTGGGGACAATCCCAGAAGCGTGGTATCTGTTTGCTGCAGAATGTCAACCAAGAAGGGTAAAACTTATGTCTAAGATATATTATTCATTAATGCAGTCATGTAAGTCTAAATACATGGGTAATGTTAAGACACAGGGAATTTAAATAAGATGAACTTGGAAAATAGTGTAAAAGAGTAATGGAGAAAAGCATCAGTCTGTTATGTTCCTCCAAATGAGCATTTCAATAACAGGATGCAAAAGTTATTTTTGAACCTCATTGAAAGTGAGAAAAATAATCTGATTAGCATAATATCTGGATTTTCTTGCTTACCATTGCTTTTAGATCAGCTCCCCTTGGTTTTTCAGTAAACTGGATGACTTTACCTCTGCTGTCTATCTTCACCAATCCATAATCCGACGCACGGCTGGAAAGCATGCGTTCAACTTTAGATGGAATTTAGAAGAGATATTTAGGAAATTATAAGAACGAGGATTTTGGGGTCAGGGGATATCATTGACATAATCTTTATTTTTTGCATCATAAGTTAGCTTAAGAAAACAGAATGTGCCAGAGGAAACTACTATGTGATTGATGTTCCATTACTTGTCAATTTGCAATTGTTACACTATATGATAACAGTTGGCCCACCCCACAACACCTTAAACTTTTGTAAGCAGTTTTAAACCAACAACAAAATCTAACACAATAGAAAGCCAAGATCCTGTGATCAAATCCGTACAACTGTAACAACCCAATTTATGTTGCATTTTACATATGGGAACTCTAGTCGTGGAGAAAACTCAATACGTGGGAGAGGTGTTAGAATATAAAACAATGGTTGACTCACATCCTAATCGCTTAAGATTTTGCGAATTATGGTAAACCAACAAATTTTATCGACAGCCAATGAAAGAGAAAAAAAAAAACAATAGTTACATTCAAAGTCTTGTCAAGCCAAAAGGAGAAAAAAAACAGACCTGTCACCCACTGCGGCACATGAAATTGTAATATCAGCATTTCTATCAACGTGACTCTGCATATCATAGAAAATGTGTAAGAAAAATTTAACAACAACAAGTCCTATATGAAGGGAAATTATTATACCTGCACAAAGTCCGTATAATCCATTCGGTAAAGATGATCGCCACACAAAATCAGTACATTCTCAACATCCCTGTTTTTGGCATCCTGCAAGAAATAATGCAGTACATTGTACCCGAAATCAAGTTATGCAAACCAAAGAACAACATACAGACCCATTATTACTATCAGTTCCCCCCTTCTTTAATTTTAAAACAATACCATTGTTGCAAACTTCTTTACCCACCTCAAATACCCATATAAATTGCCTCACAGCATCTGCTGTTCCTTGGAACCAATTCATTCCTGCTTCCCCAGGCGTTTGAGTGGCTGCCAGAACCTGCACTTGAAGTGTGCTTTGAGTCACAAAATAATCAAGGAACTTGAAAAAGAAATAACACATTGGACCAGATGTATTTTTTGTTAATGATTAAATCCTTTGAAATATAATACCTCTTCTTCTTTCTTATATAGCGAGAACTACTTCATTTAACATTAATTACAACTAAAGGTTCCCTATGACACTAACTATCAGTTTGAAAACTGATTTTTGCAGCATCTTTACATAATTATCAGCCTACAACTAATTTAATAACAGACCAATCACAAAATGATACAGGTATTAATCTGCATTAAAGGATTCATTTACCTCTACAAATCCTTCCCCAAAGTTGATACCATTTCCAAAATAGGTGCGAGCAATGTGACGATTGAGAGAAGCAGAATTAAACTGCGTCAGTACAAAAATCTTGTTTATATTGCTGTTGATGCAATTGCTCATTGGAATGTCTATAAGACGGTAGCATCCTCCAACTGGGACCTGCAATCATACCAAATCAATACATAACACAACTTCAATTGCGATATTGAATCACAAGCTTTGATGAATCATGTGCGCTTATGGTTATTAATGAAGGATCATACAACCAAATTTTTCTAAAACAAATCAGCAAAATCCAATATATTTATAAACATAATTTATCTTACTGCAGGTGTTGCTGATCTTATAGTAAGAGGAAAGAGCTGAGTCCCTGCGCCTCCTCCTAAAATGATTGAAGCTACAGTCTTGGGGTCTACTCTCCGTCTATATATAGGTGGCATTTGCACAGCCTGACATTGAACACAAATTTAAGAAAACAGAATTCATAAAAATAAAAAATAAAGTAAAGAAAATAACAAAAGAATGTGACAAACTTTGCAATTTTAGATCAACAAACACAAATTAATACCCAAAATAAATAAATAACATACAAAAAATGGCAGTGATCATATAAATTAAAGAACTTTGAAGATAAGATAGACACAGATAAAATTTTCATTTCAATAAATATCAAATTGGTAACTGAAAAGGATATTAACTTACCACAGCCTCAGTGTTACTTGATGTAAGAACAGAAAGAACAACTCCAGATTTCACCTTCTTGGCCCTCTTCTCAGCTCTCAGAGCCTTTGTCAATTGATTGTCCCAAAGGTTGTTATTAAGGCTCCCTCTAACCCTCTCCCCCCAAAACCCAGCATCACCATTACAAAGACCACTTGGTTTTCTCAAATGGGTGTTTGGTTTCAAGGTCACACAGCAGGAATCCATTCTAGCTTAATGGTAACAGATCAGAAAATGTGCACCCAAAACTGAACCCAAATCCCAGTAAAGTAAGAGATGTGATCTAAGCAACCAAGTAAAGTATAGATCACACAAAGATTATTATTATTAAGTTACAGTCAGTGACACGTTCAAAGCCATTAGTAGAGTTACAATATTAAAACCATAAAACCCAAAACAGAGCTCTAAGAATCAAACAGCTAAATCTGAGAAAAGTTGGCAATGGATCTTGAGCCAAAACTGAAGATACCCAGATCACAGATACTCCTAAAAAGTAGAATCTCAGGTACCCAGAGGGCCAAAAACCAAAATTTTGAGATTTAAATGGGAAAAAAAAAAAAATTCAGGGTGGCTAGGTGAACAGACCAAAATGTGTTGTTTTGAGCTCTATGAAGGAACTATATAAAGTAGCGAGATTTTAGGAGTGGTTTGGAAGTGATCAGCAGAGTAGGGATTTTATAAAACGGAAGTGAAAGTCAGATTTTATAATGGAGTGAAATGCGTGAATTGATTTTGAAAGAAAGTGATTAGCTTTATTGGCTTGTGAGCCCTCACGAGAAGACTTGCAAGTCTTGTATTTATAGTTGCACCACAAGCAAAAATACAAAAATAAATAATGAAAATAAATACATTTAAATTTTAATAAAAAATATATATTATGGGACAGATCACTGGACTCACTCATCAGAGTCCAAGTTTCTAGGCTGCTGTTGCATTAACCATTATGAGCCAAACACATGTCCATTTCGACCCCAAAATAATACTAGAAAGTAGAAATTAAAAATATATATTCTGACCAATTAAGTGAGATATACTTTTGTTTCATCATTAGCTGTAAAAAGATTTACAATGTTTAATGGGTCATTAGGCATTTTTCAACTGATGTAATCTCTCTTCTCCGTCGACGGTTGATATTGGAGGACATTTCCCGCCACTTGAAATGCTAATAGGCAAGTGACTAGACTAATTGTCAGAGAGTGTGTTGTCCTTTTGTACCATTATTTATAAAGCCACTTGATTGCTTGTTGTATGTCGTTGATCATCTAGGTCTAATTATGAGACAAGTTGTCTTTCAATTTGCATTAGTTTTGAGTGTCTTCATTATTTGTCAGATTCTTATTTCTATGATGATGGATGGCAATTTTTCCCACGCGAGAGGGTTTTCATGAGAATTCGACCCTAATGAGTCGGGTATGAAAGATAAAAAACAGGTATGAGAATATATAAGGAGAATATTTTAGGTATGGTGTTCATGGAGGGGCGGGAATGGTAAAATCCCCGACCCAAACCATCCATGTTTAGAATATATATTATATTTTATATAAATATGATATTAAAGTGATTTTGCCGACTAAGTTTTATATTTATAATTATATATTATATATTTATAGTTCTTTTTGGGTTTTGTGAGTTCATATCGTGTTGTAAAGAAAAAAAATATTTATATTTTTGGAAGATATAATATTTAAATTGATAGATAAAATTTAGGACTTCGTATGGATGAATAAATGCTTCTAACCACTTGATCTATAACCTTTTTATATTTCGATGTTTAAATTTAGGATTTGTATTCTCACCACACATATGCCATTACACTTGAGATGGCTAATGATAGCAAACTCTTTACAGGATTAACTTATCCAACATGATAGAATAAAATGTGAAATTTCTTCCTTATCATGAGAGAATGAATGAAGATATAAATGTTTCGTGATAGTGGTGGTGATAAGAGATAGTAATGACGGTTTTATACCAAATAAAACAATGGTAGCAAAGACGGTTGTGCCGGCCCATGAAGGTGGCAATGTTGACCACAGTGGTGGTGGTGTCTATAAATTGAAGGCAACATGTTGAGTGCAGAAGTGAAAGTAGCCACTATTACAAGAACTATGGCGGCAATAAGAGTTGTAGTAGTAGTGATAGTGGCAACGGTGGTGATGAGTTCTTTCTTAAAATCTCACTAAAATACCATTAAATTTTTTCAATTGAAATATCTCTTAGAATTTATGGGGATTTATAGCTCAACTGATAAAGAGCGTCAAAATCAAATTCATATGGTGACCTTCTCTCATTTGTACCAAAAAGCTTTATACTGCAATTTATAAACATTTTATGAAGTTCCCCATACAATGTTATAGTAATATGAAATTTTAATATAAATCCCTTCCTTAATCTCGCCTTAATCTCAAAGCTTGCCTCAAACTCTCTTCTTTGTAACTTGAGCTAAGAATCGAAATCATACACTTGCATTTGGTAATTTGAAATTTGATGCCATACATACATCTACCCAAAGTCAACTGTGAATAATGCTTGATGATGTTTTTGATATAGTTACAGACAGAGACTCTGAAATTCAATGCAATGAGAAGGATAAAAAAAACTACCATGCCGGAGAGAATCAAATGGGAACATTTTTATTGACCCTACTTTTGTACTAGTGTTTTGTCAGGCAAAGTTCATATTCATGTTCATGATCTTACCAAAAAGAGAAATGAAGGGGACGTTTTGGTGGAAATAACCCAAGGCGCACATGTTTCATGAGCAAAGAGGACATAACATAACTAACATCCCAGATTGCCTATAATCACCAACCAAACTTCTTCAGCAAAGAGCCAAGCACAATGGAATATATCAAATCTCTCACACACACACATCGATTATATGGAATATTCGTCGAAATGGAAGTTTTACAAGGGTTAGTTTGGAGAACAAGTTACCTTGATCCACCAGTGACCTAGGTGAATATTCTTCTTCAAAGATTATACACATTTGATATTCAAACAGATTCCTAATACTTCAGAGATTTCTATGGAATTCTAGGAGATATTTCAATCCATTAAAGACTGTTTTGTCACACCCTCATATTAGTATGATTTCCACCGCAATTAACGACGTGAGAAAGATATTCCTCATTTCTAATTTATTCCAATTGTTCTCAGATTAATTTTTTATGTTATTTATTTTTTTCATAACAAAATTTATCACTATTTATTCATGCACTCGAAATCATGTATTCGATTCCAACTTGTAAATATTTGCTTGTGTAAACAAAATTAAAGAAAACAAATTAGGGAATGTTAGGTAAAATCCCAAGTTCCCAACAGTTATTGGTATTGGCTGGTTGTAAATCTCAACGTCAACAAAAAAAAATCAGACCCACCAAGCATAACTGTTAAACAATTATTGCCTTCTTTCTATTCTGGAATGTTTAGCAGAAGTTAAGTGTGGTGGGCCCAAGAAATGGTGTCCAAACAAGAAGATCTTTCAATCATGCAGGTCCCCCCCCTGTGGTCACCTGTCTGCGTTTTGGACGCATGCCCCACCTAAACCTCATGGACGGTTCTCATTGCTTCCCATGGCTGTACCCTCAATTGGCCCACGCGGCCCTGAGCTGTCCTATGTTTGTGGGACGCGGGCTCCACATAATACTCAACATGTCAAGTCCAGCCCAGTCCTTGAAGTCACTGAGGATCTGTCAACTTTTACGAACACATTCCCCAAAACATTTTGGATTGTTCGATTACGAATTGCTCTGTAAAGGGCTTGCAACTTAAAGTAATTTTTACTTTCGATATAACACGTATAAAAAAACAAGAAATAATGTTATAATTTTCAACTTTCTTTTTCAACTTTTTTCTCAACTAATATGGTTGTGACAGTTAGTTCTAAATCATGCTCAGTTTTCAATGCAGTTGTGTCATTTACAAACCATGTATTGCATAGATCATAGATGGAGAAGAAAAAATTGGTAAAAAACTGCCGCATATGAAGCATTTTCCAATTATAATAGTTGTATTAGACTTAAGCGTTCGTTTTTAGAGTAATTTTGAATAGGCTAATAATCACTTCTTCATATATTCATAACATATAAACATTTTCTTTTAGAGTCACATCGTTATATAGTGCTACTAATCCACATGTTAAGACAATTAAGCAGAATAGTTGATGTGTCGTGGAAACTCATTATAATTGCTATATCATGTAGTTCGACGAATCTCATATATTCGAGCTCTTCCTTGATGATAGTTTTAGGAGCTCTGGGAATTGAAATGATATAAATAGGAAAGATTTCGCTGCCCTAGATGAGAAGTACACTAGAAGATAAAGAAGGCGAAAGGGACTGAATGACAATGTGTCTTTAATTTGTGATCGATGATTTATGTTGATTAGCAGTTTGACTTCATAATATATATATTTGACAGGTGACTGCAGTAGGTGGTCATGGCTCAAAATGAAAATTATTTTGGACCTCTTTTGACCGTACACGTGCTTGAAAATGATAGGACTTGTTATTGGGCAGTGACTATATAATCCATATCTAGTGTTATAAATATAAGAGCTGAATTGTAGCATCTGTTAATGATTATTGTGTCTAGTTTAAATATAAAATACACAACTCTCTATTGCGAGGGGTTGACACTGACAGGAGCGAAATTACTCAAGTGTGTGATTGAAGAAGCTAATAATTCATGTGCGTAATAATTTCGCTACCTAGAATATTTTGGATTGTTTAAAAAAATTTCGTAAGGAACCTTAAAAGTTGTGCCTCAAATAAGATTATTTAACGGATTATTGAATAGAAGAAAGGGACACTTTTGTAAGTCCTACCGCACATTGTATTTCAACGATCTGAATAGTCTAATTTTTAAATATTGCATCAAAGACAATATCTGCAAAAAAAATAATAATAATAAAATAAAAATATCGAATTGGAAAACATTTGACCACTCAATTAGACGATTGTTTTTATCGTCTTTTCTTAAAGTAAAACTCGTGGGTATATACATCAAGACTGTTCCAAATATGATGCTCATTTTGGTCTGTTTTAACACAAAACACAAAAGCAAGAATTCAAGCAAGAATTCAGATAGCAGATTGCCCCGATAGCATGCTCCAACGTATTGCATTGGATCCAACAATGTAGATTCAAGCATTCCGCACCCCACAGGGTGCTTTTATGAACGCAAAAAGAATTCAGATATGGCTAAAGCTCCCAAATTCATCATTTACGTGGTGGGGATCTTATTTGTCTTCATTTCCCTTGCACATTCAGGTGACTGGAGTTCCATAAACTTTTTCAATATTTCATATTTTCAACATTGGACTCTAGAAATACTAATTTCTTATATGTTCATAAAATCCGAATGTAAGTTTGATTAACGTATGTTTTTCTCTCGAATGATCCAAATTCTTCAAAAAAATCAAAATAAAAAATCAAAATTATCTACAGTCCAATTAATCACCTCACACTGAAATAATTCATACATAAATCTCTCATTTGAAATTGGATGTAAGCTAATATTTTTGGTGATTTAGAAGGCCATGTACCAATTCTGATCCGATCTGTAAATTTGATTCTTTTTGTTTACTCAAAATCCTATCTTTTATTTATTTTCCTTTGTATTAGAGAAATATTGAAGTCCTCATTTGTCTTGAGGCATAAAAAAGAATTATATTTAATTAGTTTTTCCATTCAATTCACAATCGTTTGATTTAAATTAGTTTTTGGTGCGCATTTTACTTAATTCATATTCAAATAATAATGGCACGCTCACAAATTCATACAATCTCAAGTCTATCTCTGAGGCTTGGATATTTTAGGCAGGGGCGGTCCTATGTGATCCGAGGCTCAGGGCCAAAGTGTTGAGTGTGCCCTTTGTAGACGTTTTTTTTTTTCGACAAAAAAAAATCGTACATTTTTCAACTTTTTTTTGGAGTACACCTTACAAATTCATCACGAAATTTATAAATTTCTAGTAATGTTCACTGCCTAGGACAAGTTCAGTTTTCCTGATTTTCACTTTCATTTGTTCTGCTAAATGCCAAATTTTGGGCATTCAAGTTCATTCACTGTATCTTCAATTCAATATCATATCCTGCACTTAGGTCACTTTCATTTTCGTTTTCATTCTTGTCATTTTCATTTTGATCAAAATTAATTCGTTTTTCAGATTCATTTGGTAAATCTTCAACTACATTTTCCAGTGAAGCATTTTTTTTCTTCCCCAGAAAATATTTATGCAAAAATCCTCTTAGACTTTCAGCAATTTGTTCTTCAAAATAAAAATCTCAACAATCAACACATAGGACCAAAACAATAACAATAATACAACAAGGAGGAGGAAATGAAACGCAGCAGACCAAAGGGAATTTGAGATGAAAATAAATACAGAAGAAAAAGTGGACCAGAAGAAGCAAAACGAAGGAACAAAAAAAGATGTGGGAGACATCATACATGCGCGTCTTCAACTGTAGGAATAAAAAGAAGAAGAAAAGCTTTGGCTGGACCAGCAGGCAAAGAAAGAAAGAAATTTTTTTAAAATGGATGCGCATGCTTTTCCTTTTCATATAATATGTAATGTAATTCCAATCTCTTGGAACACAGGAGTCCAAGAGATTGTGGTCATCCATCGTTGGATATTAATTCAATGGTTCAAAAAATTTTCTTAAAAGGAGTGTAAGAGTGAGTGAACCGTTGAATTTACATCCAACGGTGAGTGACTACAAATCTCTTGGACCCCTATAGTCCAAGAGATCATGACTATTATGTAATGTAGATATTAGGCTTTAAAATACATAATACTAACCTCTTCGCACGTGCTTTTGAGCCTACGAGAGGCTTTTTAAAAAAAAAAATTAAAATTTATTTTAAAATTAAAAAAGATAATGAGTAGTTGTGTTCCATAAAAATAGGCTCAATTATCTTATTTTTCTTTTAATTTTAATTATTTTTTAATATGACAAAGTGTGAATTTACCATATTAATCTCATTTAATTAATAATTTTAATTCTTAATGTTTATATTAACTAAAGATATTTTATAATATTTTAAATATTTTATCATTCTCTGCTTTATATATATATATATATATATATATAAAGTTTTGGCATATACAATACATATATATGGAGGACTATAATTTTTTGTTGTGCCCCGGGTTGCCGCCCTGTTCGTCCTGAGCACGACGGGGCCTGATTTTAAGAAAATATTTTGACATGCTCGGTGTGACCTTTAGTACATATATTCTGACATAAAGTGTTGGTTGATGCGAGACAGGGACACGAAGGGTAGATTTTGCAGCCAACATGTTTATCATCAAGGAAAAAAGATCCCGATATTTTGGCACAATCTAATGATTGCATGAGACTATACTCAAATGAGGCCCCGATGTTCAATGGGGGCTAAAAGATGCCCACACCTTATACAATCCATTGAAGGCTAAAAGATTCTCAATTCTTGATTCTTGGAACAAAGGGTTCCAAAGGGACTTACATACCCAAAGTAACAAGGTTCCAAATTAATTATAGAGATATTTAGTGATATACCCATTTCTAGCACTAATATTATAAATAAACCCTACACAATTGAATTTCTATAAACAAACCCAAAAAAAACCTAAAAAATGATAGCTAGCCTTATTGAATTTAATATTGATTATTAAATTACTTTGATGCCCTATTGAGTGCTTTTGGTATTTTTATGAGATTTTGGGGTTGGGCTTGTTTTAAGAAATTGATGGCAGTTTTATAATTTATAAGAAGTTAAAAGCTTTTTTGTTATGTTGTAAATGGGCTTTGGGTGTGTTTCTAAAGTCCATTTTATATAGGGTATTTTTATAATTTGGACTTCCATATTGGGTATAATTTCAAAGGAAATCTTTCCAAAGATCTCTGTAAAAAATGGATCTCATATTCCAGCTCAAGTAATTGAAAAAAAAACATATGGACATCCTTTCATAAATTAAAAGATTATTTTACCAAGGAAAATTGGTCATAAGACCATCTCGCACAAAAGTTGTCAATAAATCCCCAACATTTTCACAAGGACAACTTGGAATGTACGTGGGTTTTTATTCTCCATCAATCATCAGTCACCTTAAACCCTTCAGGGTGATATCTTTCCCTGCGTACATGAGATTCAAGAAGATGGTTCTGCCAAAATTCATTATACCACTTTTTTATGGTGCTGTCAAAATTAACGTCTCGTAACAATTAATGTAACAGGGAAATCTATAAATCTATGAAACATTAACGTCCGGACGTACGCATAAATCTACTGACCGGTGTGTACAATACAAGAGAAATGAAGGAAAATAAGATAACAAAGAAGTAAATAGAGTTTGGAGTTTTTGCCATTTTAGTGCAAAGTCTTTTAACTCTATAAGATAGTTCTAAGGAGTAGATCAAAGTAGGGTTTGAGTGATGCCAAAGAATGGGGAGCTTGAATGAATTGTGGATCTCTAGAAGGTGGACTTGAGCTAAAGAATTGGGCCAAGGGATGTACTCAGGATCCTAAGTCTAGAGATGGCCATGTTCCTTGTGCAGGCTAAACCTAATGAATTCCAGTCCAGTGTTGTAAGGATTGTACTTTGATTGTAATTGGCTCCTCGTACATTGCTTAAAGTCTGATATTATAGGAAAAAAATAATCTATCAGTGACTATATAAACAATATGTATATTTAACAGAAATTTAAATATACTCTAACGAATTTAATATAATAACAATAGTATTATATTAACAAACGAATATGATATACAGAAAAGAATGAAATTGAATTCACTTGTATTTGAAATAGAGGCTTGTAGATTTGATTTAATGTCGACAGTAATTTCATCCCTTCTCGACGCTTGAAGTTCTTCAGGTGACTCCCTCCAAAGATTCAACTATCTATATTCTAAATCTACCCTTTGTTTGTTGTCATCTCAGACAATATCAATGAATGCGTTGTTTGATACGTTTTTTTATGTTAAAAACGAATGAGGGGCTAGACTTCTGAAAGTTTCAGAAGAGTAAATTAATCTGAAAAAATAAAAATCAAATTTAAATAAGAAGTGTCTAAGGCCCAAGGCCCATCTTTTTAATAATTAAATATTTTAAAGTTCGGACCGAACTCAATGTGAAGGCCAAATTGCCTCTGCTTGGACATTCCACACCTGTAAGGACCAAACCCTTCTCGCTATTCTATCAATGTGCAACAAAGATGTCTCGGGTTTCATTCAAACTTCTAACAGGTTCAAGGTGCAAACATAGACTTAGTCAAGTTAGCTAGAACGGATGTACTATTTACTATGCATTCAAGTTCGAATGCACCCCACTATAATTTAGATTAAATTAAAATTAAAAATCGCTTATATCCACAACAAAAAAGTACGGTATAAGGTTTTAGATTAAATAAGCGTGCTTGGTTCAAAGAAGTTCAAAGATAAGTCACCTGAATTAGCACACCTTTGCACTTTTACTAATCTATTTTCACAATGGTTTTTGTCGAGTCATCATAGGTTCTTGATCAATCCAAGTTGTTCGAACTTTATCTGTGACTCTTTCGGATCATATCAAAACATTATGCTCCTCGATTCAACCTAAGCTAGTCGAATGTTTTCTATGACCTTTTCTGGATATATACCGAATGTATGACAGTTTAATCCAAGTGCTTGATCTTCATATTTGGCTTTTGTTATCCCATTCAATATTACCCCTACTCTCAAAAATTCATGGATTCGCCACTGTTTATAGACCATATCTCACACCCGTCTATTTTTCAAGTCTCCTATTGAGAGAATAGAAAAATGACCCAATCCAAAACGATTGAACTGTTGAATTAAATAATGATTATTTAAACCAAACTGAACGAACAAATATACACTCTGCTTCAGTTTAATCGTTGAAAAATGACAATAAAAAAGTAACATAATATACGTATCAAGCAAGGGGGAAGAAGACAGGAAAAACATATACTGTATTGGCACCAAAATATCTCCAGCACCAATACAGTATAAACACAAATTTACACAAATACAGCTTGCTTTCAATCTGAAATGTGAGAGTGAGAGCTCACTCACTTTTCCCCTTCTCCCTTCACTCCTTCAAAGAAAAAGGGTCTTTAAGGAGAGGAGGGAGGGGGGGAGCACAATGGAGAAGAAGCTAAACCATTAGGCAGCAGCTCTGTCATCGGAATCCGACCATAATGAACCTGTGATTTGGGTATGCGACAATATCTTTCTCCTCTTTTTGTGCACAAGGTGTTGAATTTTCTTTGCTCAGCAATAATGTTAAGTTCATGAATGCCTTACTAATTTGTAAGCACGCAATGACCAGTTCATGATATTTATAATATTATGCAGTATGCTAGTCCCAGAGTGAATTTGTTTCCCCCTTTCTCCCCTCATGGTTGTGATGACGAACTACTTCTAGTTTAGAGAACCTTGATTTTCCGTTTTAATCCTTGAACATCACTGTCTAAGACTTTCTAGTAGCAATCAGTTTGGAGAAAAAGAAAGAATTCTAGAAAACTTCTAACAAAGAAAATAAAAGGACGCTTATTTGATTAGGTTTGATTAGGGAGACTCTTCAAGTGAATCTAGAGAATACGGCCCTTCTATGTTACATTGTTCTGTTTGTCCTCAGCAATTAAGTCCAAAGGCATGGAAATCCTTGGGCCAATAGAAAAATTGGGAGAAAAACCATCACACTCAAACCCATCGCCCATGATACACAAAAGAAATGCAAGGGAAAGAGATCTAAATTATTAAGAGAAAAGCAAAAGAAAGAGATTGTTAGTTTAGAACTTTAGAGAGAGCAAGAAGGTTAGAGAAGAGAGAGAATTTCAGAGAAAGAGAAGGGGAGGAGGAAGAGAGAAATAGAGTCTTGAAAATAAACCGAAAACTCAAGCTACATGCACTTGATGATTTTCAACCGAAATATTGAGAGACATTGACGGTAGCAGGGGCATTAATACTTTGTGAAACTTTCGGGAATCTGAAAAACCACATTAATAATCAAGGAGGAAAAATGAAATACGACCTATAATCCAAGAGGCATAGCTAAATTTTGGAGAAATTTAAAATTTAAGGAAAATGTAACAGTCACTCTGCATAATTTTTGGACAAAAGCAAGGGCATCAACGATATCTTGAAAGAAATATGCTGTCAGCCCATAAACTTATGCATACAAATCACTCGATGGACCTAATCCGAGATAAAATGTTTTCAAACTTAATTTAACAAACCATATAGGTCTTACCTGAATCTAAGCATCCAATAGAATTATACGCCATTAATCCTAGCACAATTTTATATACTTTTAAGTTCAATAATACATAGGAGCAACCCCTCAAAAGAAATATATTGACTAAACTGGAAAAGGTCATAATTATATAAATGTGAAAAATAATGTCCACTATATAAGAGACATCTATGACGGATCATAAACCAGGAGTTGCTATCTTCGAATTTTTGTCCAATCCCATTGCATTTCGTATCCTTGTTGATAATAGGAATGCGTGGGAACTAAGGATCTAATAAAATAGAGAAAGCACACATATGTTCCACTTCAGAAGGAAATGGCCACTGCCCTCTATTTATGATTATTTTTCGCTTCATCTATCTCCATATTTTTATGGAAAAATTTCCACTGTAATCAGTGAATTTGGATTTGGATTACCAGACAGTATGGTGCCTTACATGCAATATTTGTTCTTTACAACATCCTTTTCCCCTGCACATTCCTATCATCAACAAGGATACAAAGTGTTCGGGGTTGGACAAAAACCTGAAGATAGCAGCTCTTGTTTTGCGATCAGTCACAGATCTCTCCTACATAGGGCAAATTGTTTTTCAAAATTATAGAACTAAGACTTGTTCAAGCTTAATCAATACATATTATTCGATTGATTAACTCCTGGGTATTATAACACTTAAGTATACTCTTCCAGCAATAGCTAAGATGGTTGGACGGTCATGCATCTCAGCAAACCAAAAGGAAGAGAAACATGCATCTGCACAGGGAGAGAAAGAGGATATTGAAAACTGAACTGAAAAGTTTCTGAAGCCGTGGTGGAGGGAGTATTGGAACAATAAAGATATGGCATTTGACCACAAAATATTATAAATGCAGGTAATGTTAGCAGCTATGATATTAATAAGGCAAAAAACATGAAGCAATTGACTGTCTTGCAATACAAAGATTATAAGGTCTTAAAAAGCAATGAAATTTCTCAGGAAACAACACAAGTCAGTGAATCAAAACGTATAACATATATGAATCAAACACCACAGATCCAAGCATCAAATTCACATCAAATACCAGTCAAATAGAAATTTTAATCTGATTTGATACTTCTGTATCTCTGTTATCTGCTATTTTTGTGGTTTAATTCAGAACCCAGTTAAAAATATTGAACAAACCTCCAATCAGATTTTTTTTTAAAACCCCAAACAAACGAAATTGAAAAGAAAAAAAATGCCCAAGAACTAGAAGCTGTGACCAAAAACCATAAAGCACGCACCTTTGTTTGAAGCCTCTGCCCACCTTGCTTCCAGTTAAATTATGGGTTTAACCAGCACATGTAAGCAATTTGAAGCTGGATCTAGGGTTCCTTGAAAACCCAGAAAAATCCAGTTGGAAATTGCAGATTGATTTCAAAAGACTGACCCAATGGAAAATCAAAACGATCAGCTAACACAGAAACAGGAAGCATTGGTGAGTGAATGTGAGATGAGAGCTTCAAACAAAGGTGAGGGTGAGACTGAGATGAGATTATCAAGTAGCTGAGATCTCAGACTGAATTGGCACTTAGTTTTACGGAATTGCCACTAAGTTTGACTTAATTGGCACTTTTGCTCCATTTGTCATTTTTGTCATTTGCCCTTCAAGTAGGTCCCTTCATTTCATTCCCATTGTGGTTCACATTGTAAATTTCATCAATACGAGGGGGAGGGGTGTTTCCTTCCTAAAGATTCCAAGTTGTAGAAAATTTTAGAAGACCTTTCAAATCATGTAAGAGCACTTTCACTCATTTCACTCATTTGTTACTATTTACGTGAATAGTGGTAGTCTTTGCAAAAAAACTTACTGTATTTTTATCTATTGCTAAGGCAAAGGGCAAATACTATTCACTTTAAATTCTTCGTTCTTTTTTTTAACGGAAAAAATTCAAGTTACAATTTTGGTAGGTATTTATAGAAAAAAAAAATTCATAATTTTTTACAAATTGTTTCGATTTTTTTTTTCAATTTTTTTAGCCAAAAAATTGGCAGTCGTTGGATTGGAGCACAAACCCTGGATCGAACCCTCCAAGAGTAGCCACGTGGCTTAGAGCTGTTGGGTAAAGCTGCATAAGGTTTCAGAGGTTTATTTAAATCATACAAAACTTCATTCGTCAAACATAGAAAACGCATTCTACAAGCACAGTTCATCTTGTCTGAGAGGAAAACAAACAGAGTTCGCTAGATTCTAAGTCCTAGTGCTAGGGCTTAGTATACAGATAATTGAATCCTGGGAGACAGTTACCTGTAGAACTTCAAGCACCAAGAAGGGGTGAAATTACTGCCTTTAGGATATTGAGTCAAATCTGCAAGCCTCTATATCGAATCCACGTCAGTTTCATTTGTTATTTGTTTATTGTATTTTGAATTACAATTTGTTATAAATACAGTTTCGTAGATATATATAGATATATATATATATATGTACATACAAATATTTTATAAATTCAAATCATAATTATTTAAAAGGTCAAATAAAATAATTGTTGGCCTAAATTATCTTATCTATTTATGAATTGCATTCAGAGTCAATAACTGCATTAGTTAGCTAATTATTAGGATAATTACATTTTTGGTCATTGGGGCTAGGCCCGAATTTAAATTTGGTCACCGAAATTTTAATTTTCCGAATTTCATCACTGTACTTGCATTGGTTAATAAATCAAGTCAAATCCATTAGTTCCGTCAGTTAAGTCCAAAAAATAAACAAAAATGAAAAAAGGATGACAAAAAAAAAAAAACCCGGCATTTGTCCAAAAAAAGCCTAGATCTAACAGAGAATCATCTAGCTAGTGTTGAGATTGGTGGTTGCGTGTGGCAAAAGACAGATCTGAGAGGAACCTTAGTTTTGCACTCAATTTGAAAATCAAGTTGATTTGGTGTAGAAATAATTCACTTAAATTTGCGGATTTTAAACTCATCAAGAAAGATTAATTTGTGGAATGAATTTCACCCTCTCTCTCTTTCTCTCCAAAAATCCCTTGCAGAGAAACTTTGACATTTACCCGATAATTTATCAACAAAACTACTCATTCCACAGAATTTGCCCTTCGAAAACCCACACTAAGGGAATAAAGCTTCAAATCTCAACCCATGATAGTAAAGCAACTTCCTCAATATCAATCTTGAACATCACACACATACAATGAAATTACCGAGTGACCAAATTTAAATTTGAACCTAATCCCAGTGACCAAAAATGTAATTACCCCTAATTATTATGATATAAATCACTCTTATTCGATTAAGGAAAATTTAAATAAAGAATGTAATCTTATGTGACATACAGGTCACACCAAGGATTGAAATATCGGCTAATACACCGATATATCGGTATTTTCAACTATCAACACTGATACTGGGGGGTAAGGCCATATCTTCCCATGTATCAATGATATATCCCCGATAAGTGCGATATACCCGATATTTTGCTGATATCTCTGATATTTCTCGATACCCATAACAGAACCCCTAAAAAATTCAAAAGTTTTGAAGGCAATTGAAGCAAATTGAAACCCAAAAATAGCTAATCCTTGCCCAAAACCCTATAATTTAGAGGACATGGTAATTAGTTTTGGATCTATGAGCATAGGAACTAGACCTAGTACTAACTCAAATGAATCTTATGATGGCTATGGTTATGTCATGTCTAATTATAGTGGAACTAGTTATGGAGCTCAAGATGATGAAACAGATTATGCACCTACTAGTTGGGTTACTCCTAATTATCTCATATATGAGAGCACAGTAGGGAGCTCAAGAGAGACCTATGTGCACCATATTCAAACATGGCTTACAAACTGTTCGGGTTACATGACTTGGTATGACTATTGTATGAATCTAGATGGTTGTTCCTCATTGTTTGAACCTCATAGGAGCTCTTCCTTTATGTAGGTGGACACTTATCTAAATTGTAATCCAATATTTAAAAAAACTATGGATTATGCATGGTTTATTTAACATTTATTGTTAATGTACATAACATCTATGAAAGTTCTACACTAAAATTATGTGTTTCAATGCCTATATCTGTCATTTTTGTTGATTTTTTCTCGATACCTAAAACGATAATGATATATCCCTCGAAATATCCATAAATTGGAGGCCCGATATTATCTACATGTCGGATATTTTAATCCTTAGGTCACACGACTTAGATCAAAAACACAAAATTCAAGGATTAAATCCAACTCTTAAATAGGAATTTGAATCTATATGAAATTGAACCTTTTTCATTGCCAGAGTAGAATGAAACAAGAAGATAGCCTACACATATTTTATGTGTTGATTAATATTTCTCAAATCAGTGAAAGCATTTATTCTCCACAAAGCTCCTTCGAAAAAATTTCATTCTACTAGTGAGCTAAACTTCAATCTTAGGACCTGGGGGAGCAACAGGAATATCATGACGACATCTGAAGATCGTTTGGCAGCCACGACTATAAGGACTACTAGGAGGAGGAAGAACACCTTGGTCATTGGAATGAAAACCCAAGAGCTGCCCTCTTGGTATCTTTGATAGGTCAGGAATCCTAGCCGCTACCTCATGGTTCAACACCGTCATGCTAATGAAAAGCAAACACAGGAACCATGACTTCATGTTGGAAACCCAAAAAGAAATTTTCTTTCTTATGTGAGCAACTTTTTTTTTTTACTCCTCTGATTGTATTGTATTTACTATTGGCATGAGAGCCAATTTATATAATAAACTTTGCTTGTCCATGTTCTACGTACCACACCACAATGGCTTTTTAGAGAAAACTATTCGATACAGAAAAAATGCATACATGGTATTGTCATTCATGATAATATTTTTCTTTTTGGTTCAGCGCATGAGTTGATTTCTCTTCTTGTTTTCCTTTTTTATATTTTCGAAAAGAATTAATTTACGTTGAGGAATTTATGACAATTTCTTATTAGTTTGACATTGATGTGTTGTGAAAATAATCGTTGTCAGATTTGCTGTGAGATAAAGCAGTTTGGCGATTGGTAAACTTTTTGTTAAAAGTGTTATTGGTACTGACTCCTGCATAATCAGATAATGATTGTCGCATAATCATTAAACTCAGCGCCTCTTCAAAACTAATTCCTGCATAATCAGAAAATGAAAGTATCTCATTACATGTTTTCCCTTATAGTTTTCTTTCACAACAATTTTTAACAATAAGTGATTTTCTTATAGTTTATCAAACATGTTGGGCTTCCCAAAATTTTTAAAAAATCACTTGTCACCCTAAATAAGTAATGTCAAACTGGCACTAAGAAATTTAATTAAGGCTTATTTACTGTAATGCCCCCTGCAACTTTGATCAAATCTCACTTTATTCCTGAAACTTAAAATAACTCACTTAACCCCTTTGACCAAAGTTTTGTGTTCCACTTTACCCCATGTAGTTATCTCAATTCATAATTACATTAATTTTGATGACGTGTGTCACGACCATTTTAGTCTTTTTTTCAAAAGTGATGATGTGTCATGTGCAGACTCTATTTTTTTTTGGGCTTCAAGTGGACTAAAATATTAATACAAATAATTAAAATAATTTAATTGAAAAATTGAAAAATTAATATCCAAAAATTATCTTCTTCTGCGTCTCTCTGTCTTCCCCAGCAACCACCGCACACCAACTCCTCGTACTCCCCACCGCCACCTCCTATATCCCTCCACCATATAAACCATCAGCACCACCATATCCACATACCCAAACATCTTGATTAAAAAAAAAAAAAAAAAAACATACCCAAACATCAAACCTACCATCTAAATCACCATACCCACCATAGGGGATTGAAAAATTTAAGGAATTGTTTTGAAGATCAATGTACTGGAGCTCCCTGAGTTGGCATAGAGAGGATCGAATTTTTCCTTCAAGTGGATTTTGAAGCAGGTCAATACGTTGAAGACCATATTCCCACATTCATAGACAAATTTTGGCCAGATATCCAGATCCATCGTTGATGGAGGCCATGTTTTTAGGAGTGGACTAAGGGTTTGGGTGACTGTGTGGGTGTCGGGGCTGGGCTTGGGAGAAGAGAGAGGAACAGAGAGAGAGGTGGGGGTGTCTTGAGAAGTTGTGTGGTGGGAGGGTGGTAATGGTTGGTTGCTGGATGGTTGAAAAAAAAGATCACAAAATTCAGGCAAGAGGATTGTAGATTCGGCTAGGGACAATTCTGGACATGGGACTCAAATGGCCTCCATAGCTGCTGGGAACTTCGCCAAAGAAGCGTGGTTTTCTGGTTATGCAAAAGGAATAGCCAAAGGTGTTGCACCATTTGCGAAATTGGCAATATACAAGGTTGGCGAGCCCGAAGGATTGTCATTTCCTGATATTTTTGCTGGAATATTAAATAAAGCCATTGATGACGGTGTTGACGTAATTTCTTTATCTTTGTCGCCAGGTGACACTAGATTGTTTGAAAATCCTATAGCAATGGCTTCATTTTCTGCTATGAAAAATTGACATATTTGTTTAAACTTCTGCAGGAAATACTGGTCCAACTATTGGAACATTGAGAAATGGGTATCCATATGGATCTTAACTGTTGCATCTGGTACTATTGATCGAGGGAGAGAGACGGGTATGGAGAAGAAGAGATTTTTTTAATATTATTTTTTTTCCTTTCCATTTTTGATATTAACAAGTAATTATATTTTTATTTTATTTTAATTTTTTATTAATATTTTAGTCTATTTAAGCCAAAAAATGGGGCATGCGATGCACATGACACATCATCACTTATGGTAAAAAGACTAAAATAGTCATGCCACATCAACAAAATTGACGGAGTTATAAATAGAGATAACAATATAGGGCAAAGAGGAACCCAAAACCTTGGTCAAAGGGGTTAAGTGAGCCACTTTAACTTTAGGAGAGTAAATTGAGATTTGACCAAAATTTTAAGGGGGTACTACAATAAATAAGCCTTTAATTAATAATGTCTGCCTTATGGGTACTTTTTTCTCTTTTTGTAAGAAATATACATGAGTACATATGGTTACTTGATAAGAAAATTTTGGTTATACTCAATAAAATGTAAGATATTAGGGATTTAGTGAATGAGCTACTTGTGTTTTGGGCTTAGTAAGATGTTTTTTAAATTTTTGTTAGGTCAAGGCCTCCCCATATGCTTTAGGGCCTGTTTAATATGTATTGGAAATAATGTTTTTACCCTTTTGTATTTCATATGAGTGTTAGTTTTGGATTCACTCCCATACGGAGACCACGAGGCTGCAACCACCACTAACGATTTTTATGCCCATACTCATACCCACCACAACCACCATAGGCAAGAAGGTCACTGCAAAGAGCCAGACGAAGACCAAACCTCCCAGGCATATTCATCCCCAGTGTCACGATCACTGGTGGAGAAGGCGTTTTCCAATCCCTGGAGAAGCAATTAGAGGATCGATGTCGGCGAATCCTCTAAGCTCATAAGGCCGATTTCGTCTCCGGTGAAATCGAACGGTATGTGGTTAGCCTTCTTTATTTAGGAAGGTTTTAGAATTTGTTTTTAAAAAACATATCAAGCCAATTTTTAGGAATTTTTGAACAAAAAATAATAATAACGGCTAGCTGACTTGAGCAAGCTCGAAAGAGTTGTTGCACCCATGAATCAAGCTAAGTTTTGCCCAGCACTTGGCCTCTTTGGCTTGCTGACTAGGTTTGGCCCAGTGACATGGCAGGTTTAGCCCACTTGCTGGAGATGGCTTTTGGGTGTGAAATGGCTAAATTTGTGGGTTTAGCCCACTGTTGAAAATTGCCTTATATAGAAATAGTACCACACCAGATCAACTCAATAGGACAAACGACTTTGCCAACATATTGCCCTTGCATATAATATATATATATATATATATGTATATCATTGTTTTTTTGGGGCCCTCACAAGTCTGAGGCCATGTGTTGTGGCACAAGAAATTTTTGTATGTTCTGGGTACACCAGTTGGTTTGTGTACCATCTAATACATATGGGACATGTGAAAATATTTTATTTTTATGTCCTATGTGTATTGGATGATACACCAACCAATTGGTGTATCAGGAATATACAAAATTACTCTGATTGTGCCACTTGCACCATGCCAGAGCCGGCTACATACAAATTACAATGCATGATACAAGGCCATTGTAGGTAGTTGACTCTGCCTCTATTTGTATTGTCATGGATGACCGGCCCTCTTTTCCACCTATCTTTTAAAAAAATTGGAAGAAATAAAATTATACCAAGTGTAGGGGGTGTGTTTGAGGATATGCCAGAATGTGTTGAGTAAGAATCTTATGTCCAAAAGACCACTTCATTTTCCTTTGAGGTGTCACAAAAGTTAGCCTATAATTTTTTATGTTTAAGGTCCTTCATGCCCTATGATTGAGAAGCTATATTTTGATGTTGCAAACCTTGGATGTCGTTGAAGGGTGCATCTAATGAGAAAAAAGAACATATAGAAAATGTTGATTGCCTCAATTAGCTTCTAAGTCTAGAATTTGTTGATAGAAGAAGTATATATAACAAGAGATTTCACATATCGTTCTAACGGAAGAGCAAATGGCTAGTACTCGCAAATATTCTGTTTACATCTTCCTTATCCTAGTGATCTTTATGATTCATACAAAGATGGGTAAGTAATTTACTAGTTTTAATGTTTCAACAACAATGCTACTCTTATTACAATTTTATACCACCTTATGTGGCACTTGATATCGGACATGCCACATCAATTAAGTATTTAATAAGTAGTCATGTTTATATTTAAATTCTTTTAATTATGAATTTAACCCATTAAATTTCTAGGGTTTTTGACCTCCATTCCTTTTCTCAATCACCGGTGGAAACAATTTATCTAAAAAATGATTTTAAAAAAATATGAGAATTTTGTGTCATAAGTTTTGACCCATGTATCTAGAATTTTATGTTTAAGGTTTTTCGTATTTTGATGCCACTTAAGATAGAATTGTGATTAAAAAAAAAAATTGTGATAAGAGTGCTCTTGATGTTTTAAACATGCATATATAGCTGTATTAAAAAAAAAATCATATATAGCTAATGTATTTTCATTCCTTATAAATTTATTTTAAAAGTTGATATAGATTCAAATTTTCATTGAGAAGTTAGTGTTAATCTTCGGAGTTGGTGACTTTGATACGAGTCCTTTGACTTTTGTGCCATATATGATTACATTCCATTTTAAATATTTTCTAATGTAATCTTTTTATTTTTATCTTAAATTATTTTTTGTTCCAATGTTGCCCCTTATGCCTTGAATCGGGTAATTGTAATTTATGTAATAATTACGAGAAAGTTGTTTATGACCATAATTAATTAACAAATTAAGTGCTTATGGATTTTGGTATGTTAATTATGTTGCCTTTTTTTTTTTTCCTTCTTTTAATTGCATCCATGATTTTGTATATTAACGTTGTCTTCTTTTTTTTTTTTTTTGTTCTTCTTCTAACCCAAAAAAATTGTTGGCTTTCTTTCTTATTGTTTACAACATCTCTATATGTGAGGTAGATTATACATTATCTCATACCTCCCCCAATAATCAAATACAATCCTATATTTACCTAGTAAGTTATGTATGTAAGAACCCAAAACAAAATATCTAAAAAGTAAAGAAAATATCTTTTAGCGAAAGGACTAAATTGCCCTCGCATATTTTAATAGGGAAAAATTTGACTTTTCAATCGAAAAAGAATTTGGGAATTTCGCTTACTCCATTGCGTAGAGCGCGGCGAAAGGAGTTCGTAGACACGGAGTAGACCCGAATCGGAGCCGTAACGAAGGAGATATGGTCTAAAAACCGCGAAGGGCAAAATGGTAATTTGGTCAAAAAGTCAGATTTTTATAGCTCTCTCTTCTCCCCCGTCAGCCCTTTCTCTCTCCTCCCGCAGCAACCCTCCCGCGACCTCCGCGCCTTCCAACCGTTCCCCCGGCCACCACACTTGGGGCCAATCTCCGGGACCGGTCCCAAATGAAGCACCACTCGACGGCAAACCATCCCCGAGCCAGCGCCGCCGCTGCCGTGGTCGGTATCGGCCGGAATCTACCATGGAAGCCGACGGTTCTTCCGAATGCCACCCGAACTTCCAGCTCAAAATTCTCCCTCGTTTCTCCACCAAATCGATCGAGTAAGGTATGGTTTTTGACCTATTTTTCGTGCTCTAGCTGATGGGTATATGGGCTTCGATCGATTTTAGCGTTAAGGGGTTCGATTTTCGACTTGAAGTTTGGCCAAAACTTCGGCCCTTCGAAACTACCATTTCCGGTCACTTTTTGGGGGTAGTCCAAGAACAAAAGTGACTCCAAATGGGGTGTTTTACCTAGGGTAGGAGTTTGGAGTCTCGGTTCCACGATTTTTTCGGCACACCCGAATCGCTTTGGACACCCGATCTGCCCCGCGCGTGTGGCGGCGCGTGGGCCAGGGTGGTGGCATGGCTCTGGCCAGTTTTGAGGTCCTCGTGTCGTCACGAGCGCGTGGGATTTCACGGATCTCAATTCGGAGTCCGTTTGAGCCCCGAACGGATTTTCCATATCGCGCGATCCGTGGGTGCAGTGTCGTGTGATCGTTGGATCGCGCTGAATTTTGGATATGTCGGTCTACGTGATTTTAGGATCGCGTAGGATTCGACGGATTACGAATCGGAGTCCCGGATACTCCGGAATAGCGAACCCTGGGGCTAGGGTTAGGGTTTTAAGCGATAAGGCGATTTTGGACAATCCGACCGTCCGTTTCGGACCAAATTCGCGGAACATAGTTCCCGTCCTATGAGAAACCTTCAGGGAAGTCCAGATTGGCCATCGGAGATCGTGGACCCCACGAGTCCCAGGTCGGCCGATCTGACGGTTATCGCTTAGCTGAGTACCGGACCTCCCAAAACTGGTCCAACTGTCCGAAAAGGCTAATGGGGCTATAGGAGTAATTTGAATTGAAAAGCACGTATTTTATGAGCCGGTGGCAGGGTGTTTTAGTTGAAATTCATTTTATTCAGCAGTTTATTAATTTAATCTCTCAGGGTAATCAGGCACCAGGAGCCCAACAGGAGTGCAAAAGAGACCTTCGAGGGGTCGAAGTAGCTCGGACCATATGTGAGTGGACATTCTTTCATAAATCAGATTTCATGAATGATTTGATGTGATTTTATATAAATGAGTTATAAGTGATTTTATTTTGATTTTATATAAGAGAGTTTTTATAAATGAGTTTATTCGAATAAATTTTCTTATTTGATCTTGAGTAAGTTTTATTCCGAACACGATTATTACAATAATAGTTCTATAAGTCGGTTCTGCTTATTTACCAGTTATAGAAACAGAGTTAATTTTCAAATCAGTTGAGACCGCAGCACGACTTGAGTTTTACAGTTATTCTTCAGATAAGATTTTTTTCAAAGGAATTTATTTTAACACCACCTCGTGCCCATTTTCTTTGGTGATTGCCCAGAGTTGGACCGATGTCTACAGACATCCAGTCCGATTTCAGTTAGTCAGTGCACTTGACTTGCCTCACGAGCTCCGGGGACGCTCGGACCGTGAGTGCCAGGATTTGCGGCTCGGCAGACTTGGTGTCCCGAGACCTGCCGGGATTGCGGCTCGGCTGACTCTGTGTCCCCGAGACCTGCCAGGATTGCGGATCAGGCTGACTACGGTCCCCTGCATCCTGCCAGAGCGACTCGAGTTGACTTGGTGTCATCGAGGAATCTGCCGGCGTGACAGGCTGATCATAGTCCCCTGATTTCGCCAGTTTGCGGCTCGGGTAAGTCTGTGTGACGCCCGAGACCTGCCAGGGAATTGACGGAAATGACAGGGGTACGAACTGGGAGTATTTTCAAAAGGTTTTGAGTTTCTTTTACTTAATTATGATTTTCAGTTATTTTTAAATCAGCTTTTCTGATTTTTCAAGCATAGATGCCTTTATCTTTGCTCAGTTATGCGAAGCTTGAGTATAGAGTTTTTATACACGTTTGATTTCAGCACTTTTTATGGAAGCTTTGATTTCAGTGGTTTTGTATGAAACTTTTGAGCTTGAATATGACTGATATAGAATGCCTTGAGTTGAATATGCTTGGCGTAGAAAGTACGTATTCAGTTTTATTTAGCTAAATTTCTTTTTACAATGGGGGATATTAAGTTTATGATAATTGTTTTGAAGAACATTATTTTTGTCCACTCACATTTTCAAACTGTTTTACGCCCCCAGGCCATAGAGGTACGCGGGATCCACCACCGGGCCAGTCATAGCTTCCGCACCACCAAGTAAGGTAGAGTTGTAGAAAATCCTTTAAACCTTGAGAACTTGAGAATATGCTCTGATATCCAGTTGAAAAATTTGGAGATTGGAATTGAATTGATTACTGGAAACATTCTGGCTGTTGGGTGAAATATTTGAGATTGTTTGACAGGTGAAAAATTTTGGGAATGGTCAAAATACAGGGGAGACTCTGCCGAATTTTCGGCAGAAGTCTAAGGAAAAATTTAAAGAGAAATTGATGTAAGAAGGGTAAAAAGGTCCTTTGTGCCCGACAGTCGCCAGGTGTCGGACACGCACAGGACTTGGCTCGAATTCCAAAGTGAAAAGTGGGTCGGGTCCTGTCAATGTAAATAATCTCACATTTACCTAGTAATTAGGTACATAATCTTATATTTATCTAGTAACCAGGTATATTAGAAAATTCTACCTTTATATATACATATATTAATATAAAGCACATTAGCTCATGATAACTATATATTAGGTACATAGAAACGTCATCAATGGTTCTCTTGTTTATCTTGTTTTTCTCAAAATTTTTATTTGTTGCTAGGCTTAAACACCACGAATCAACTTGATAAATATTAAACATATTGTGTTTTCAATATTTGGATGTTTACCTGATGCATAGGTACACAATTTCATGTGGGTGCTTGCCTCATCGATTAGTATAATATGTGGGTCTTTACTTTTATTGATTAAATTGTATTTTATCCATATATTAGGTATTCACAAGGAAAGAATTCAAAATTTAAATTATGACATTCAATTACAATGAAATAATGCATTAAATTTGGATTTTCAATGTGTTTCCTTATTTATCTCAAATGGTAAAATCGATACAACAAAAAAAGTAATAAAAGTCAAAGAACCTGTCAAAACGCTTCAATATTAAATAGATGCCAAATGAAAAATAACTAAATATAAATGCTAAACACAAGGGATTTGACAAGTAATGGCATAGTGTGTAAATATTTTGTAATATTAGGACAACTATTAACCTATATTCAAATTTGGGTTTTTTAAGAATAGTTTAAAAATAGATGAGTTTATGTCTAGGATATAAGAGTTACAAGGGCCTATCTCATAACAACCCTAATTTTTATTTGTCACTTCTAAAAAAAAATTATGAAAAATGTCCTCTTAGTTTTTCAAAATTCTTAATATGTCACCTGACCTTAAACGTCATTTCATTTTTCATCCAAAAAATGGTACATGTGTTGCACTCCTTTTTTAAGGAGTATTTCCGACTTTTCAAGCATGTCATCTTGTAAGTTGTCCTTAATTACTCGCTTTTACACATTAGATTGTAGAAATCTTACATCATTAATAGTATTATCAAATAGATTTATATTCCAATCTAATTATGGGAAATGGATTTTTTTTATACACTGTCTTAGCATTTTGGGTTGATCTTCAATTAAGCTGTATACTTTGCGACGGTCTAATTTTGGTCATCATTGACTTCCAACATCCCCTTATAATTATGGGAGTGAAAATTTTTTTGTGACTAAAACTTAAATTTACTTATAATAATTATTAAGACAGGATTCACAGGAACTGGAGAGTTTATGGTCACAATTCCTAATTGCACATAGCCGGCACAGGAGCACAACATTCCACGGCAGATGTAAAGACTCAGGGAAGTGCAGCAAAGTTTGCCTTGAAGATGAGAAGGCCAAGCGCGGACTTTGTGACGAGTTTGTGCATAGACGATGGAAAACTACCCATCTCTTCTACTTGACGAGCTTGTCCATTCATAAATTTATTGCCAATTGCACCAGAGGGCCGTTGGATTGGAATTGGTACAAAAACAAATTTGCTTAAGGAAAATGCTAGGCTCTTCACATTTTTCATACCACATTGTGTAGCACCTCTCTAATAGAGGTGGGCCCCATTGTATTGATGGGCTCCACCTCTATTAGAGAGGTGGTACACAATGTGGTAAGCCTAGCATTATCCATTTTTTATTATTTATATTTTATTGGAAGGCCCCAAACATATGAAATTCTAACTCTCCCAAAGGGCCAAAACTTGATTACACGCAGCCTAAAGTTTTAGTGGGTTGTACTTGGGGTTTCTAAACCTAAGCCCGATATATATATGAACCCAATGAGACCCGGTCTACTTAGGTTCGATCCAAACAAATTTATTATTTGTATATTGTATATCATTTGTAATATTTTTTTTTTCTTCTTTTGATAAAAGCGATATTGGAAAGGGGGTTTTTGCACACACACACTGCTAAGGTGCCATGGGAATTCGAACATAAGACCACTGATTTGCAAGTGGCCATTTTCTATTGAGGTAGACCCCATTGATCATTTGTAATATGTTAGTATTTCATCTACCCTTCATTCCTCCCATTCAAATGCTCCAACAACTCATTGTTTCGTGGATAAACTGTTAGATAAAATTCCTTAAAGAAGCTTAGGTAGAGGCAAACAAAAAAAATCCTCAAGAGCTTCTTTATCTTGACCCTACGAAAGAAATAAATTAACAATAGCAATACTAAAGAAATAAATTACGAAATCAAATGCTTGTTAGTGATGGATTTTATAATAAACTTCCACATCTTATATAATGATTTGGCACTAAACGTGCTTTAAGTTCATTATATAATATAATCCTGTTGAAGGAAAGGAGAGTTGTTAAAGATAGAGTCTCCTCACCAGCAGACATGTCAAGACTCGAGAGGCCATCGTCTTTTGAGTTCTGCCTAAGAAAAAACAAAGTATATACAAAAGAAAAACGCACCATATAGTTAGTGGAATCTAAAGTCGATAGCATTCGAATCCAACATGTTTGCCTAAACAATAATTGATGGCAAAAGAAATACTCAATCACGAGTAATTTTGAAATTAAAAAAAAGGAGAGAATCGTCAACATATCAAGTTATTGTCGTTTATCAAATATATGGTGTCCAGTAATTTGATTAGTTTAACAATATAACATATCAAACAGATTGACAAGAAAACATCACTTCTTACATAATTTAAATGAATTAGTTAAGCTTCAAGCGATCAAATCTCAACTGATCAAGGTGATCAAGTAACATGTAAAAACTTAACAATCTTAAAAGAAGAATTTGGGTGTTACATCAACTAACAAAGGGGCTTTGTTTTCTAAGAATGATTAATTAAATTGGGCAGCTTTGATCTTTTTTGAAACCTTATCTCTTCTTCAATGAAAACCTTTACAAGCAAGAAAAAAGTGGCATAACATCAAAAGCTTCTACTTGAATCAACAAACTGATTCGAAAATTATTGTGGTATATATGGATTGGATAGAAGGACCAATTTCCTATGGGACTTGGCATTGTTTTCAACATTCGAAAGGCATCTATGTCTCTCTCTTCACACACACACAATTGGATAATGAAAACCTAAGGGGAAAATGGAGCCCAGAGATCTAGCCCGTTTGAAGTTAAAACCGCAATCATTAATAAAATTTGTCTGCCAACTGGTTACTCAATATATATATTTTGATAGACAATACAAAAGTAATAATACAATTTTTTTTTTTTCGCAATTGTGTGCAATATGATTAATTTAAGTAATGGAAATGTTAGGTACGGAAGACCAAAGGGGAAAGGAAAGAGAGAAAATAAGATAAGTGTTAGAGTTTTTAATTTCTCTTAGAGAAAAATACTAGTGTTTTTATATAATTAATTTGAAATTTTTTAAATTTTTAATGGCAACTTATCTTCTTTTTTTTTTAAAATTATTATTATTTATTTATGAAAGATAGTTTTGGGAGAGATTGGCTACTCTCACTACCAACGTCAGAGCATACCCATAACCTGTGACACCCAACTACCAGCAATCACTAGTATTGATTTATGTAGGAAATTACAGATCGCATACCAACGAGGACTGCTGGTAGCGGGACTCGAACATTATTGGGGCTACACAAAGTGTAGAGACCTTACCAACTGAACCAACTCTCATTGGCTTTTTTTTTTTTTTTTTTTGAAACATTGGTTTTTAGAACAAAATATTTTTTAAAAATTTAAAATAAAAAAATTACAAAGATTACTTAACTCACAAAAACAAAGTGTTTGCTTAATCTATAACCAATTCATGATTATTGTTATCATTAAGTAATGCGAGTTCTCTTTTGGTAAAGCCTAAAAGTCAGTTGCACCACTCATGCGGGGTCTGGTCGCTGTCCACCATAATCTCTTCTAAAATTTAAATATATGCTCACAGTATTTCCAATAAATATAAAAATTGTTACCTAAATATATTATTTTATACCTAGAAACCACAATTTGTGATCCTTACTTACCTTTTTTTTTTTATGAGAGAAAGACTCTCTATTTGAATTATTACTTTGCTATACCTCAACAAAGTTATTAGGAATTTCAAGCAGCTTTTGGCATGTTATATAGCCAAATTATCAATTTTGTTCCCACATTCAATAAATATTTACATAATCGATGCATTAAATAGATAGTCCGACAACATAATATATTGAACAAGGAATTCAAACTAATGTTCTTCTTATTAGTCGGAAGAAGGAATTCAAACTTCGGACTTCTTCTAACATTGTGAAAAAATATACCACTAATTGATATCATCATCCTAATATTTAGTTAATCAATTATATTATGAAAAATGAATTGTTATGATCCTAATTCAATTGTTCGCCTAAGTGAGATAGATTCCTAATACCGTCACTGATTATAGTTGTTTTCTTACTCTACGTATGGCTTATGTAGAACTTTGACTTGTGTATCAAGAGATAAACTTTGCATCAAACTACCTCTCCCTTGGGTTTTCATTAGTAATTTTCTTTTACTTAATCACTTGAGCTAAGATTAATATTTTCCAGGTCCATTCCAGGATTGATGGGGAAGGTGTGAAACGAACATCAAAACGTGCCACGTAGCCCCCTGGTCCGCAAGTAAAAGAGAGGGCAGTGTACAATTATTCGTGGGTCACTTAAGGCACGGAAGTAACTGAAAGCCACTGAAGAAGAAAGGTAATTGCAAATTAAAAGAAGTTAATTAGAAAGAAAATATATAATTTTAAAATAATTTAAATAAATAAAGCAAAAAAAGCAAGAGAAAGTAGGTCTTACTTGGCACATTCTTAGTGAGTAAGAAATTGAAGCCTGGGAATCTAGATGACAATGATGTATTTGTATTCAATATGTTTGCCACCTGGAGTGGAGGGCTCCATCTTGTTCCACTGTGGAAGTCTAATTTCTAGAACTCTTCAAAAGTTTTTCTTACTTTTCTTTTAAATCTTTTAAACTTATTATCACAAAACGTTCTTAAAGTTTACGAAATTATTAGATTACATTTTTAATGTTTTTTTGTGTCACTCATGAATCCCAAGGTTAGTATGTACAATCATAAATAGTCTATGCCGTTAGGTTCCATTAAAAATTATGTTAGTGTGCTGACGTAGTATATATATATATATATGAATTTTAAATTAAAAAATTTCGCAAAGACCATTTGCGATAGGTGCATGAATCTCAGGAATGTTTTGTGATATATATATATGCCACATCAACAAACTAACAGAGTTTTTGACGGAACCTAACGGCAGAGACCATTTGTGATCATACATACTAACCTTGAGGACCACGAATGACACAACAAAACATTAAGAATGCAATATGATAGTTTCGTAAACCTTAGGGACGTTTTGTGATAATAAGCCAATCTTTTATATTTCAATTCCAACAACAAATTTCTCAAAAAGAAAACTCAAGTGATTAAATGATACTTATTTCTTTTTGCTAATGGGCTTATAATGATACTTAGTCTATGCAAATTCTACACTTTTTTTTTTTATTAATACAATCGATATTGGAAGAGGGAGAATCGAACCTAGTACCTTCGATACAGTTATAAATGCTCTAAATCACTTGAGCTAATTTTATCCACACAAAAAGTTGTGTTTATTCACCATGAATAATTCATTAATCTAACAACTATTAATTACGTTAAGAGTAATGTTACGGAGATCCCATCTCTCTAATTGAGATGGAATCCACTCACACAATGAGTCCCATTTCTATTAAAAACATGATACATAAATGTGGCGTCTGTATTTTCCTTAACTGAAATCATATATCAATGTAGAATCTTGATCCATATCATAGATCTCTAAACAAATGGGAAAAAAAAAACAGAAGGAAACGTTTCTTGCATATATTTATCTTTTTATTCCCCATATTTTTGTCCATGCTCTTTTATATGCTAATCCTAGTATACCATATTCCACAAACTCATGTAGGCAGGGTAGCCTTGTTATGATGGAGCCTTGGATAAACCCTCAACTTTCAAATTTGAAATAAAGTAATATGAAAGGAATAAAAGCTAAAGAAAAAGGAATTGTCCTATTTGTCCAAAAAAAGAAGAGAAAAAAAAACATTTCAAAAGAAAAAGGAAAAAAGTTCTATATTCCATGGCCTATATATAGAAAGCCTGCGCCATGTAAAGGGTTCAACAGCAACAAAATCTCAACCTACAAAACAACACAATCATTTTGTCATTCTATTTCCTGTGTCTAAAACAGAGCTCTCATATTAGTCATTTGACTCTGTTTCCTCTGTTTTCATGCTTCCAATCATCAAACCCCTCACAAAATCTACTACTCTGATAGTAGTGCTACCAATATTGGCTCTGATCAGAGACATGTTAGGTTACCAAGCCTTGCGAAAAATCCATTTCGTTTTCGAGTGAGAACCACACAAAATCCTCACAACCCTTTTCAGGATTTTCATTTATTTCTTCTCTCACAACCTCATTTTTTTAAAAGAGAAATGGATTCAATCAATTTTTATGACATCAAAGCTGAGAAGGCAAACGCCATATTGAGGTACCGCCAGCTTCGGAAGATTGCAAATCTGTTTTGGTTGATAGAGGTGTTTGTTGTTCTGCTCCTGCTTTCCAGGTTTTCTCTTCAGCTCCCTCATGCTGTCAAGAACTCTGGCTTCTACTTCCAGGACATATCAGGCTTCGTGGTTAGCCCTCGCTTCGTGTTCGTCGTTGGAAATATAATTGTCATCATTCTCCTTGTCAAGTCCGGCAGGTTTTCAGGTAAAGACTCCAGCATAGGAGCTGATCTTTACGATGAGTTTGTTCACAACAGCGAAAAGAACCAGAAGATTCGCAGCGATGCGATCGAATACCATGCCATACAGAACAGAGCTGAGGACAGCACAGCTTCTGAGCAGCCTCATACTATTTCTAGGGAAATCAAGAACTTTACAAGGAGCCAATCAGAGAACTTAGAGCGTGAGGCTTGCAAGAATTCACGGCGTTTACTGAGGCGGTCGGAGACAGAAAAATTCAAGAAAAGGGTTGAATCTGGCGAGAGATTGGCAGAGAGTGCGTACCCTGAAGACTCCATGAGTAATGAGGAGTTTCGCTCCAAGATTGAGGCTTTCATTGCCAGGCAGCAGATGTTTCGACTTCAAGAAGAGTTCTCTGTAAACTAGTGTGAGTTATGGGATGGGAAAATCTAAAGTTTCTGGTTTTTTTTTTTTTTTTTTCCCCCTATCTTTTGTTTTCTTTTGGGGGTGGGAGGGTGTTTCTGTAAGTATTTGTACATTGCTATATCAGAAGTGCAATGTAAATTTCTTATAGCTCTGTTCATATTTCCCTCAAACTGATAAATCTTAGTTCTAGTAACAGAAGCAATTATGCTACCTGTTTAGCAATTTTTTTTCTTTCAAGAATGACTTCTAAAACCTTATTTTTCTCTTAGACAAGGTAACAATGTCGGGCCACTCCATAGCTTTAGTGGTAGAGCGTTTACTCTCACACTCACGAGTCACGACAAGAGTTCGAGCGAGTTCCACTCATACTTCGATAAAAAAATATGGGTCGACCATGTGGCATGACCCACATCACTAAATCATCACCTAATCAATTCCAACTTCCAAGCATATGCCAATAGGCCAATTGAAAATGGGTACTTCCAATTTTCAAGAGAATAGATTTGCTGATAAGAGAATTTTCCTGAGCTGTTTCCATTGTCTGTATGGCTCAAACAAGGGGCATACTGGCAAGAATGTATTCTAAATTCTGTTCCACACATTATTATGCATCAATCCAGACTTTCTCTTTCTTTTTTTCTTTTTTTCTTTTTCTGGATTGAAAGGATAATTTGGTGGCGTAAAGTCTGAAGAGTTTCCTATAAAATTGAAGCAGTTTTTGACAAACCAGTTTTCAGCCATTCCATAATCCATGGACTTTACTGGACAGCTCCATATAGATGAGCATCTTTGCCCCTTTACCTCAATAACACAAACCAGAATAAGAGGGGCACAGCGTGGGACATAGAATACAAGCACTAAATGTTGGTGCACTGAGCTTTTCTACTCACTCAATAAAAATCTTTGCCTTTTCACCAGCACTAACTCAATAATAACTTTTGGTAATGTCACTAAACTACAACCCTATTGGATTGTCTATATCTTAAGATTCAATTGTATTTGATTCTTAACTAAAAATAACAATAGTAAAAACTTTTAAGTCTATAAGCCCTCGAAGAATCGAGAAACACTCAGATAGATTATGACAGTGTTGAATGGTAGAAGGTGTGGAGCAAACTGCTTGATCAAATCCCTCAAAGTTCCTTTGAGCTCTTCTTCACCTTGCCCCCCCAAGAGATGCACAACCACTGAGAAATAAAAAAATGTTCATTGAATTTGAACACATGTTATCTTTTAATTAGACTATTTTATCACTGATCACTCCTACGTGATAGGAACAAACCCACGTAAGTTTTTCTTAAATTAATCAGCCCATCCAACCACTGCTGGATGTGATTTTTCGAATGCAATTTATGGATAAATCAATAGCTTATTACTTTTTTAATAGATTAGAAGTAATACAAATAAAAACCATATTGCAAGAAGTTTTGAACTTTATTTATTAATAGCAAACATCTACAATGGATGTAGAAATTAGAATTGAAAAGCAACATCACCGCAATATAAACACATCCAAATGATTAAACAGCATAATGCACGTAGCTAATGTTCATGTGTATGAGTTCTATGAAATTCTGATCCAACTCTCCACCGGCTCAAATAGTTTTGTAAGAACTATAGCTGAAAAACGAGTGCTAAACAAGTTAGCTAAATATTGAAATGGCATGCCTTTGTTGTTCGCAATGGCTGCAGTCCTGAAGAACAAGAACTTAAAGGAATTTGAAAAATGTTTGGATGGCATGTCTTTGTTGTCTACATCTGATCAAATGGATCAACAAAACTTTTCTCCATAATGCCTTACAAAACTGAAAATTCATTGATTTCTTAAACAACCAACATATTCTCCAAAGAAGATGGAGGAAAATTTACGGCATATGTTACAGAACCTTAAAGCAAGACTTGGGGAGGGCAACCAAATACCAAAACAGCATAAAAGTATATAGACAGCCAATCAGAAGGCGCAGGAATTGTAAAACTTGCTCACATCTTTTTTTTTTTTTGTTCTAATTCGAAGCAGAAGATCATCAACAGTTTCTCCTTCTCAGTCTATGGATGTTGTGGTGTATCAAGACGATAGTATCACGGCTTGACTTGAACAATGGAAGCGATCCTCTGCATCATTTGTCCTTAACTCTTCTCTACGAAGACCTCCCTTGCATCATCTGCTGAATCAGCAGCTTCTGGAGCCTAATGGGTGGCCATCAGAGTAATTCACCTTTATGATTCCTCCGGCCACTTCAATGATAATTGAACCATTCACCACAAGCAAGTCATTGAAGTATTTAATAACCCCAGATTATACTAACATGTAAAAGCTAACAATAGAATTGTTCAGGCATGCATAGATTGGGGGATGACTAATACGATCCTTGAAGATTCCTTCCAGTAATTTTGGGAAAAGCAAAAGGATGACATCTAGGACATTGCTTTCCAATTACCCAAATTAAGTAAACGAAGTTAACACGCCACTCTCATCCTCCATTGTAGTGGCCATACCCGAGAAACAAGAGCCTCATATTAATCCTACTGGCCAAAACCGACAGCAACATTCATAATATATAACTCCACAATCAGCCCTCGTCATGGATTCTCATAGATGGACAACGCATTCTTTATCTTCGTCAAGCCAATGTCCTCATCCCATGCTTTGTATACCCTACTCTTCTTTCCAGAGATGCATGACATTTATTTAAAATCCTTTGGTATTCCAAACCACAAATGACCCCTTGTTTGCAAACTCACATGGATGGAAACCACTCATGGCCTTTCCCATGAGTGCCATAGCAGCAATGCTTGGAAACTGCTTCTTTTGAAATTCAGCTACTGTTGCTTTCAAACGTTGCGATTTAAAAACAACCACTGCTTCAGACTTCTTTTGGGATGCTATTTTATTAGACCACCTCTGAATCCAAGGATGTGAGAGTGTTATATTTTGAATTTTCGCCCCCGAGTCAATGGAAGACGACTCACCATTTCTTAATAAAGTTGCAGTTTGATCCAATGCCATCTGTTCTTTACCAAGAAATCTGCCCATAGAAGGTTGTGAACTAGTTATACCGCATTTCATAATCCTGTTAGAAAATTTGTTCACTTTTTCATGTGAAGAGGCTTCTCCCATTTTTGAGCTTTTTGTACCATGAGCAGACTGAGAAGCACTCAACTTGAGACGTTTAACCCACCTGCTGCCTGGCTCTGGTCCCTGAGGTCCTTCTGGACTTGCAATGGATTTTGAATTTGTGGGCTGCTCAGCATGGGAAAGGAGATGTTCCACATCCAAACTCTGGGTTTTTGAAGTGCTTGTCTCCCTTTCTTCTGCTGAACTTGCAAAAGGTGCAACCTGATTTATGTCAAATAATTTTGTGTAAGTAAGTCTAGCTCCAATCTCTTCTCTGCCTGAAGTGAAGGCTGATTGAGATGTAGGTGACTTCTCGCCCTTCTCAACATGCTGCTAAATTCAAAAATCGAAACAGGTTCCTATTTAGTGTTATGCTAAATATGTTATCAGATTCAATCCAACATAGTTGATCCTTAAAAGGCCAATTTACTTGGAAGGCAACGTTTAAGGTGTTCTGGGTGAACAAATACTGATTCAACAAATTATTCACAAAAACAAAATTAGTAAGAGTTACCTTATCTGATGGAGATGACGCCACCACACCTGATACAACAAGCAGAATCATTAGCCAAAAGACATAATAAAGCAGAACACAGAAAACTTCTTATATGTTGCTACTAACTTTAGTGATAATTACTTTCTGAAATATATATTAATTTTAAGCACGATGCTGTAAAACCTAAATAGCCTATACATATAACATGGGGTAAATGATGTTCAACTAAGTTGAGAGTCCTGAAATATATGAGATAGAGTGTGTCACTACCAGGAAGAAGGTTATCCTGGAAAGCATCCATGCCCATAATATCTGTTTCAGAAGATGATTCGACCGCAGGAGCCTTGACATCTCGTACATCTTCCTCTCCTTCACTATCTGTAGAGCTCCTGTAAGGTAGCAGCTTGAATCCAGGCTGAACAGGGAGAACATACTCTGGAGAAAAACCACGGAGCTCACTGGAAGCTTTTCCTTTCAATTTTTTTGATACAGTTGACTGTCCAAACACTTGATCTCCTTCAGACAAGTTAACACCGATGTTTTTTGAGAACAGAAAATGGTGAATTGTATTTGAGAACTTGGGAGCACCTCCAGATAATTCTTCCTCAGCGTTGACAGTAGCACATATTCTCATAGTATCCATGTTATGCACAGAACGCTGAAGGCTTGGCCGAGAACAGTATCCTTGATATACATTTTCCAATTTGGTCACCTCTTGGGGACTGCTGCTGCTTGGAAGCAAACCAATACCAGACTGGTTTTGCATTTCCCAGAAATTCTTACCAACAAAATCTGGTTTCTGTTTACTGCTTTTGGAGGGGTCATGTTGTACCAAAACCGCATCATTCTGCCTCGACAATGAACCTTCTGATCTTCTAGAGATGGAATTGTCATTGATATTCCTCTCATGAGCCAACAATGTGGAACTTGAGTGATTAATAGTATTTCTGACATTTTGTCGAGGTGCTAGAAGAGAGTTCGAATGATTAATTTCCTCCTCTCTACACATGAAAGAAGGCAAAGAAGTGCTCCCACCCTTAAATTGATGTGGCACAATTTCAGAATCTGATCTCATTAATTCATCTGGAAATGACTCAGAAACAGCTGGGCTATTATTCTCAAGAAAATTATGATATTTCAACTGCCCGCTGGGAAGCGATGGGGTGGCTTGCAGAGCCCAGGCAGGCATTGCAGGTGAGTTACCCTCACTAAGTACACCAGCATGGACAGTAGAATTTGGCTGGTCTTGTTTAGCCAAACTAATCTTTGGAGGAAGACTGAACATTGGAAAGGACTGGCCTTCCCATCTCTCTTTCCTTGTTTCCTTTGAACTCTCTGTCAGACTACAACCCTCATTGATTTTTCTTACTCTTTCGGGTTCAGTTACTTCTCCAAACCCTCTAAACAAGGCATGCTTCTTAAAATCATGAATATTTTGTTGGGCATCCTCATAATGAATTGATACATGACCACATGCCTTGGTTTCTGACTTACAAGTTGTGGACATCCAATGAGCCATCCAAACAGATTCACAAGGATATGAAGCTCGCTCACTTGTTCCTTCACCAGCATCATATGATCGTGCAACCCAATCAGACATGACAAATACACTTTTACACTCTGTCCAGTTTGGTTTAAACAACTTTATTTCAATGTCTCACCAGAAATCACCTGAAAAATCATACCACCATACGTATATCAAACATGAAAAGTTCAAGCCTTGTACCACATCCCCATCCTCATGGATACAAAATTTTCAAATTTATAGTACAAAATTCACATTCTTTTTTCCAGATAGTAATTGAGGAGAAAGAAAACTCTTTTGGGTTACTAAAGATATACCTCCTTTTTCATTTTTGCTAACGCAGGCACACAAAATTCCAACGTTTATTATTTGATGAAATAAACAAAAGAAAGAATTTAAGCCCAAATTACCTCCAAAGGTGAAGATGGTAAGACTTAGACACAGCGAGCGTTTGACGGCAGAGATCCAGAGGGCGTGATGGAAGCCAAAGCTGCAAGATATGAGGGAGAGAGAGAAACAGAGAGGTGTGAGGTTGAGGAAAGTGAATGTGGGTGATGAAGCAATAAAACCCAAAAATGAGAAAAGCTTTTAAAATGACATGGGAAGCAGAGCAAAGAGCATCTGAAAGCCGAGGCTTAGCAATCTGCTCAGCCAAGACAGCCACAGCCACAATCTGTGAGCCAAATAAGGGCGGGACCCATTAACCTGCACTTTTCCATTTGGTCCTCCTCTTTTTATATTTTTCTTTTATTCTCTTTTTCTTTGTTTATTCATTTATGTTGTAAAGTATAAAGTAGTGGAGCCCACTTACTATTTATTTGTAGACTTTGGTGCATGAGTTTATTGCACATTCACGGGCATAATTTCCTTAGCCTATAAATAAGACATTATTGTGCCTTTGCATAGACACCTCCAATTGAGAGAAGAATGAGAGTCAGGCAGAGAAGAGGAAGAGAAGGAAGAAAGAGGGTGAGTGAGTGGAGAGGAAAGAGAGCAGAGAGAAATTCTCCAAGAGAGAAAATTCAGTGAGCCACACATATTGTAAACTCTAAAGTTGTAGCCCTATTATTTTATATAGTGGAAAAGTTACTGCTGCTGCTCTCCGAGGACGTAGGCATAGCCGAACCTCATTAAATGCTGTGTCTCATCTACTTTACGTGCAGCTCAAAATTCGCACATATCCTAGTCCATTTTATAACACGTTATCAGCACGAAAAGCTCTCAACGTGGGATATGTTTTGATGAACCCAGGAGATAAGCACTCTGTTTTCTTTATATTGTTTATTTATTATTATTACTATTCATCATGCTCAACATATCTATCCCTTCATAGATCCTGAGTTTGACTGCATCTATTATGGCCCATCAGATAAGTAGTTCCTCAAGTATGCTCTGGAGGCCGCCTCTTATGACTTGCCCAGGTTTGATGGTTTGAATTTTATAAGGGGGTGGCAGGGAAAGAAGATAATGTTTGTGGATGTAGATGCCCAAAGTTTTTTTTTTTTCACAAAGATAGCTGCACATGCCCACCAAGTTAGATTCCAAATTGCTTTAGGTGTAGGTCACTCAAGTGTTGGCACCTACTTCATCTTTTTATCTCTAGCCTTTTGACAAAGTGGCATGTGCCATCATTTCCCCATTTGAAAAGCCCCCGTATGACAAATAAGGAAGCTAGCAAATAAGCTCCCTATATTTTCAATTATTATTATTTTATACTATTTAATATCAATATTGGTGCATGTGTGTGCAGATTACAGGAGAAAAACATTCAATTTGGGGAGACAAGCGTGCTATCTTCCACAAACGATAACAATATAATATAATATTATCTGATCGTGGTGTTGATAATAACCCACCAACAATTGCCTTTAATTTATATATACAATAATTCTATTATTAGCTTTAATGGACGGTTTCACCTTCTATATTTTCAGTGGTGGTTTTTATCCCCACAACTATTTTATTTACTGTATGGTGCAAGTTCATTACCCATACAATTTATTTACTGTATAATGTAGGTTTATTATTCATACAACAGTATTTATTTAAAAGGGTGGTGCGGGTTTATCGTCCACGCCTTTACTTTTATGTATGGAGCAGAATTAGTGCCCATACAAGCACGTTTACTTTATCGCAAATTTACTTTTACTTAAAGTATGATGTGGAATTAACCCTCATACTTTATGAATTTACTTTACCGCACATTTAATTTTATTTAAAGTATGGTGCGGGATTAACGTCCATACATCAAGCAATTTAATTTATGAATTTATTTTACCGCACATTTACATTTATTTAAAGTATGGTGCGGGTTTATCGTCCATACCAGTAATTTATTTACCAGTAATTTATTTTATGGATTAATTGTGCTGTATGATGAGTTTTTATAGTATGCAGATCAGGACCAGAAGTTCCTTGATCCTCATCATACAATTACATCAGGACTTGAAGATCCTTCATGATGATATTGATATGAGAGCTGGCAGTCTCTCCGGTACTATACTTGTAAACAAGAGATCGGACTTGAAGATCCTTGATCCTTGACATGTAAATAAGGACCTAGAGTTCCTTAATGATGTAACAGTACCGTATTGGTTAAAAGTGCCGTACACATGAATAATAACTGTACTGGCAAATGTACTGTACACATGAATAGATATGTATTCATGACTTGATGAATAGTACTATATACATGAATAGTGACGTATGCATAAATATTAACCATTTTGGGTAAACCGTCACTATATACAAAAGGGAACCTGCAGTTCCTTAAACTCATGGATGAGCAATTAAATGAGATGCCAGAAGTTCCTCAAAATATGGACAATTATGTAAGGGCTTGAAGTCCCGAAATATGTACAAAAAATTGTAAAAATGTCCATACCATGAGAATATGTGATTTTGGCCCGAAGTTCAAAATCTAAGGGGATTGAATGTCCATACCATGAGAATATGTGATTTTGGCATGAAGTTCAAAATCTAACAGTGTTGAGAACCTAAAGTTCCAACAGTTAAATGGACAACCCTTGAGGTATTATTGCAAATTGTGGTACACCACATATTTCTTTGGCATAAGAGAATGATGAATTTAATAAAGTTCGATTATGTTATAATCGACACCTCAAGGAAGAAATATATTTTGTGAATTTCGGTTGTTAAGAATACACCGTGAAATGGATAATATCAGTATAAACCTCAAATGATGAATTGAGGCTCCCCACATATTTTGTTATATCTGGGCCGGAAGCCCATGGATCCAAATATATGAGAGATCCTGAACTTGAAGTTGTGGGTATATAGTAGTTAATGCTCTTCACTACTATATTGCGATATTATCGTGGCTTTTACTCAATCCATATTTCATGTCCATTTGAAAAGGGCAAATAAATTATGAGTTTGTGTTTAGCCCAGGCCAAAAGTTCTGGGCTCACATGCATGGAAATATGAATTTGAGAGATTTGATGTGGTTATTTGAACCTATAAGGCACAAGGTTCCAAACCGTCATTTTGAAAAGACGTAAAAACCACAGGTGCAAGTTTAAGAATGTGCGCAATTATTATAACAGGAAAGGAGCATACAACATATAGATTTTTTCCACCTGCAATGAAGGTGCAGGCCCTGTAAAATCTATAAAATTACATTATGTTCTGGAAGCCTCTGAAGGAAGAGGACGGCGCCTCTTAAGCTTAGCCATGAGCCTCTCGTGGTCTCCCAAAATTCTTTCATTGGAGACCTGCAGCATGTCTAGCCTTCTCAGTGTATCAACAGAGTACGAACTCACCAGTTTCAACAAGGCATTATTCTCTCCTTTAAGTTTCTCAACCTCCTGTTGAGACTCATGAAGCATTCTTTGAAGAGACGAATTTTCAGTTGTTAGCTTCTGAACCTCGTTTGCTCTAGCACGCAAACGATCAGCCATGTTAGAAACAGAAGCAGCACTCTGAATGCTAAAAGCCATTGAGTCATCAATAGCCTCTTCCTCAGACCTCCCTGTTAACAATATTTCATCCATTGGAGTAATGAAATTCCTAGCTACTATGACAGCAGTAGCATCATTCATCATCACAGAATCATTAACTGTGAGATGACGATTTTGGGATACAAAGGATGGACGCCAAACTTTGGCATCACTGGTTGTTGTGGGAGCATCATTTAAATTGAAATAATTTGGGCAGGAAGAAGAGGAAGCCATTTTAAGAAGGTTTCGAAGAAAGTCTTAGAAAAACTAAAGTTTCAGAAAATGAAGGAAGTTGAGTTGAAACGCAGTTGCTCCAATCAAGTTTTGCAAAGGCAATATCTATAGACGAAAATGTGGCAACATTTCCAGGATCCCAATATCTTCTCAGATCCCCATATTATCTTTTTCTTTCCCAGATTCCAAAACTTCACGCGGCCTCTAATAATGTCTGTCGGCACTTTCGGCGTTTTCAAGTATTATTTTCGTCAAAGCCGATCTTGCTTTACGGATTTCACGGAGCTACTTTTTCAAAAGTATCCCGAGAATCTCGCAATTTTCCTATGGTTAATTTGAAATTCACCGGTTCTACCTATTCCTTGTATTTGTGTATAAATGTGTTACTAACGAAATTTTCTTTGCAGAAGACATCCAGTTTTCCCCATACCTAGTGATGCGATATCTACTTGTTTTTCTTATTAGTAAGCACTCAATATGCCCGAGAAGCAAGACTATCTCTGATCATCCATTCAGGAAGCGAGACTATCCCTGATCACGTTTCCGCTGCATTAGGGAACTGTGAAGGCGACCTTATGCTCTAATCTCCTGAGGTCCTTCTAGACTAGGAGAAATGAGAGCTTGTTGTCTGCTCCCACCAGCTTCCTTCCTTGATTGCTTACCTTATCTTGCAATCAATATCACAATTTTTTGCATTTTTTCTCTTTTTGTAACTCTCTGTTCATAAGAGATTTTATTTCTTTAGAATGAACATCTGAAGAAAGAATCCATGAAGTGATCCTAACTCTGAGGGTTATTTGTTTTGACAGAGGCAAAAGAATTGTGATTTTGCTCTTGCAGGATATAACTAGATCATCAAGCGCTACATTATATTTACTGGGCCGATACAAGCATGAATGATACTTGAGAAAAGTTTCTCCCACCTAAGGATGTAAGCAATACTTGTGTTATTTTATGCTTATATACTTATTTGATATTTTATCTTGAAAGGTAACCAAATGGGGAGATAAGTCTGCTCCAAAAGAATGGCTTGTATGTATCCATGAATTATTAATGCAAATTTTACAAATTGCAAGTTGGATACATTGATAATACACTGCACAGATTAAAGTCCCATAAGAACAAAATATGGGTATAGCAGTGATCAATATGATGCACGTCTGTTGCGTAGCAAATGATATGGATTGAAGTCCCAAAAGGACAATCCTTTAACATGTCAATATTGATATTGTGCACGCCTAATGCGTAGCAAATTATATGGGTTAAAGTCCCATAATATGGGTTAAGGTCCCAGAAATTAATTGACATGTATGTATTAATCTGTGGCATGCCTGCAGCATGACAGATATATGGGTTCTAAATGTTCCAACTCCCTAAATGGAGATTATCCACGCCCTACTATAAAATAACGCTCCATTGGAGGTTATAATCCACATTCTCACATCATAAAAGCCCCCTGAAGTGGCTTGGGTACCCAAAAGCAAAGAAATGCTTATAATTGATGCATGCGCATGCACATGAGAATGGTGGGATCATGAATTGATGAATGACAAATTTTGATTTTGGAGTAGCTACTCAAATCATCAATGGGCTGTGTTGATTGGAACCACGTTCAATTATTAAATGTCGACAATATCATTGGCCAAAATGGAATGAGGTAATTCCATTATAGATAAGAATGAACGTGAAAGAACAAACCCACAATACGAACCCCAAAATTTGTTAATACTGAAAGTTATACTTGGGTGTTCGGAATAAAAGGGAATATACCTACTTTGTATGACACAATGTTTTTTTGGCATAAACAAGGAATGTTGGGTTTTCTCCATATTTATAGATTCAATTGTGCCCCTTTATTGCACATTTACGGAGACCAACATGTTATCTTTAAGGGTTATTAAATGCACGGAGCATATCACCAGAAGTGATTCCCTAAAGATGTATAAATAGCTAGGTTAAAGCTATATAATGTGTCATAAAGTTTAATCCCTTTAAACAAAATCCTTGAAAGGATTGAAATTGCATGAAGCAAGTCCCTGAATGACATGTGCCTGAAGCACAAAATCTGTACTCAATGTTAATGTGCATAAATTGCCTCAGTGAGTATATTGATTATAATGTGTTTGCAACACATTAAAGCTTCTGAAGAGTTCAAGAAATATTTGTCTCGACTTAAAGATCGAGCATTATGCAAACGAGATTCTTGCTTATACTAAGAAAGTATTGAAGCATTTTTATGAGGATTATCCGTTGGACACTTTAAGGATTTTCCGGAAGTATATTGGACCGGACATCATATTTTCCAGATAGGGCTCAACTCCATCACCATCATTTTGGGATGATGTAAGACATATTTGATGCTATCTCTGCATAAAACCATATACGGGCATATTCTTTTCAAGTAAACTTACAAATAGCCCAAGTGTTGTTAGATATGCAGAATCTAAAAATTTCTATGATTTACATAGAGATAGCTCACTGGAAATATATTTACTACATGAATTGTTGGTGGCTACATCATTCACTCACTCCGAAAGATTCTCACTCCAAAAGATAGTCATGAAGACATCAGGGGGAGATATTAATCAGGGGGAGCATCCAGAAGTATGCTATACAGATTGTTGTACTCTTCTTTCTTCCTTCCATCAGTTTTCTACCTCACTAGGTTTTCTCCAAGCAAAGTCTGATGAAGCAACTGACATATTATTTGTGGTCTCCAAGGGGGAGTGTTGTAAAGTATAAAGTAGTGGAGCCCACTTACTATTTGTTTGTAGACTTTGGTGCATGAGTTTATTGCACATTCACGGGCATCATTTCCTTAGCCTATAAATAAGACATTATTATGCCTTTGCATGCACACCTCCAATTGAGAGAAGAATGAGAGTCAGGCAGAGAAGAGGAAGAGAAGGAAGAAAGAGGGTGAGTGAGTGGAGAGAAAGAGAGCAGAGAGAAATTCTCCAAGAGAGAAAATTCAGTGAGCCACACATATTGTAAACACTAAAGTTGTAGCCCTATTATTTTATATAGTGGAAAAGTTACTGCTGCTGCTCTCCGAGGACGTAGGCATAGCCGAATCTCGTTAAATGCTGTGTCTCATCTACTTTACGTGCAGCTCAAAATTCGCACATATCCCAGTCCATTTTATAACAATTTAAAGATTTTATATATTTCTTGTTGTCAAAATCGAAAGGTTGTGTTCATAATTCAGACATAAACACCGTTAGCTACAGAAGTTAATTTAGGATTGTTTATCTCATCTGTCATATAAGATAGTATATGAATGTAGTATATAAATGTGGTAAGAGTAGTATTATTCATAAATATAATAGTACCAATATGAAAGAGTTCAACGACAGCATCAAACTCATACAATAACATCAAAATTTTATATAATTCACTGTATATTTTTTTTCTAGGTAAACATATTCATTGTATGTTCAGAACAGCAGATGTTTTCTGTATTTTTTATAAGGTAAGATGTATTAAATGAAGTTATAACGCACCATATGTATGGTTAATTATGATGCAGTATGTGCATAACAGTTACATTGTAAGGACATTGTACTTGGCAATTATTTCTTTTATTGCAATTCTTATTCAACACCATTGGACTTAAAGTTATTACAATCACCTTGTAGATAATGGCTTGTATAAAAAAAATTAAAAAAAATCGATGTTAATGGTGTTTAATCTAGTGAAAAATGGTATTGACTTATAGATAAGAGATCTCATGTTCGAATCTCCATGACATCTTAGTTGTGTACGTGTAAGAAATCCCCTCTCTTCTAATTTAAACTGTCTCTTGTACTAAAAAAAAATATTTAAAAAAACTAGGGAGTATGAAATTCAAAAACTAAATAGAGGGACCAACGAAAGTGAGAAGATTCTAGAACTATATAGTTACTCATAGTTGTAATGTTAGAGCATCTCCAATAAACTCTCTATCCTCTCATCTTTAGCTACTTTAGCTAAAAAGAAGGAAAATCCTTCTCCACAGACTCCTTACTTGGCTATTTATTTTGGAGAACCAACTTTTGGCTCTCTACATGTAGAGAGGAGGAGAGAGAATTTGGCTAGGAGAAGAGAGAAAAAGGGAGAGAGATAGAGACATTTGGGACGTTGGTGAGGTTGGGTTCTACTTTTTTTTAATAAATATATTGGATTTAGAAAGAGGAGGAAAGAGAAAGAGAAAATAATAATAAAATATTTTAAATTAGCCAAAATATAGAACATTGCTGGAGAAAACACCTTTTAAGTAGTTTGCTATAATAGCTTTTTAGTTATTTCAGCTAAAATTTAGTTAAAATTTAGTGACTCTCCTGAAGATCCTCTTAGTATGTCATATTCTTCATTCTACTTTTCTTTTCCAACATACTAGGGGATGGGTATTTAGGAAGGAAAATATGTCAAAAAAACAAAAAGTATATAGAAAAGTAATGTGCTGGGCACACAATATTTATATATATAATCCATGATAAAAGACATTCTATATTATATTATTATTATTCTTTCTAGGATCTGGGCCTGCCACATAAGGTTGACTTTTAATGTAGCATGATACTCAAGCCAAGATTTGTTGAGAGACATGGGCACTTTTCCATTAAAAAAAAAAACTGCTGAAATATCTTTTCCCCATTGCAAATATCTTGGCCAACTGACTGAGCTTGCAAGTTGAAGTAATGGGCAAGAAGAGACCCTCATCATGGACAAATATCTAAGGAAGCATGCTCTCCAGATATATATATATATATATATATATATATATATATGATATTTATTTTGCATACAATGCGTGTTTACAGCAAATTTATTTTATATATATATATATTTTATTGCAATAAAAAACTTACTTTGATAGCTTTAATTTGCATTACATGATTTTCCAAGAAAAAAAAAGAAACATCATCTGACATATCAACGTCCTGTTTTGAATTGACGTAAATTATAATTTGTGTTGAATTTATTTTATACTATTTAAAATTAAAAGTTTAGATAGGTTATGCATGTATTATCATTCGAATGAAATTATAAAATCATGTCAACATGTCACACGATAATAGGGCGAAGGCAAGCCTAGGCCATAAGTGGCCTTGGCCACCTCATGTTTATTTATAGGGTGTGGAAGGAAATATAAAGAAAAATTTATATAATTTCAGTTTATGGCCCTTCACCACTAGTGAAATACCACATTTATATGAAGGTAATGCAAATTAATAGGCTCAGCTGATTAACCACTTCTTTCAGCTGTAGTCTTCCTATTGGTTGCAATTTATTTTCCTTCTCTTGGAGAAAAAAAAACAAAGACCAAAGAAGAAAAAGTCAGAGTCGGATAAGCATGAAAACGTGTACAACAAAACACTGAAAATGACAAGCAAAATTTTTGTGGCAGGCTCGGCTGGTTTAGAGTGTGGAGCCAGCCAAGCAGAGATCCAGAAAACCAATCCTACCCTTTTTTTAAATTTAAAAAAAATTAAAAAATTCGTAGTTTTTATTTTATGTACATGGATGACTTGTTGGAGGGTTACGTTGCCACACACCTTGTTTACCCACCGAACATCATGAGTTTGGCCATATTTTGTCCACGTCATTTCCTAACTATGCTGTCTATTGGTCGTCTCATTCGAAATTATTAAGGGTGGCAACGGGTCGGGTAGGGATCAGGTATGACAATACTATTTTTATTTCCGTTTTTCATCTCCACCCCGGTCTCTGAACTCATCCCCGTTTAATAAATTTTGGGAAATTTCCGTCTCTGCCTCCGATGAGGGACTCCCCCATATCTGCCATGAATTCCTGATATTTTTTACATAAAAAATATTTATCATACATTTTAATATTAAATTTCATATTAAATTATCATTCAACACATCCAAATTAAGTTCAATTCAACAATTCAAAACCACATCAATATGAAATCCCAGAAAATATTAGGAAGAATTAGGAGAGAGAGAGGTTAACTTAGGGTTAAACATAAATATTATAATTATATATATTTATTTAAATATAAACATATATATTTTCGAGTCGGGTTCAGGGACAAGGATGCCAATACCATCCCCTCCCCATACCCGTTGGAGATTTTTCAAGTTCAAGGATCCCAGTACCCAGTACCCGTTTTGCCCCGAAATCTCTCCCCATTAAGGTCTGGGACCTGATAGGGACCAACCCCTCTGGGGATTTCTGAAATCCCTAGACATTATAAGCCATCTCCAGTCATGGCTATAGGTTAAATATAGCCTTAAAATAATATAAAATTCATCTTCAGTCATGAGCCAAAAAAAAAAAAAATTGGCCATATTTGGCCTTTTAGTCCTCCAACCAGGCTACTTATAGCCCAGCTTTGGCCTAGACCAAATTTTTTTATGGGCCCAACGCATGTGCTTTCCAAGAAGACAAAGTATTACATTAGCTAGTCGTTAAGTTTTTTTATTTTTATAATGACCTTTTTAAATTTTTTCAAATTCGTTTTATTTTTAATATATATAATTGGTTTATGATCGCTGGAGGTCAGAACCATTGATTGAAAAGTTACTTTTTTAAAAATATATTTAAAACCTTTTAAAATGTTTTAAATTCGTTTTGTTTAAAAATAAAAAATAAAACGTGCACGTGTCATATATGGTGTAATAACCCAAACCTAAAATTTATAATTAAGGAATATTTTATTTTGCGAAAAGACAATTTTGCCTTCGCAATATTTTATTAAGAAAAAGGTGACTTTTTGATCGAGAAGGAATTTGACAATTTCACTTACACCGTTGCGTAGAGCACGGTGAAATGAGTTCATAGACACGTAGTGGGCCCGAATCGGAGTTGTAACGAGAAAGTTATGGTCAAAAGAGTCTTAGTGGCATAACCGTAAATATTTCGAAGTTGGATTTATAAAAACCTGCTCAGCCTTCTCTCTCCTCGCCCGCTGATCGTGCCGTCGCCTTATAGGGAGTGCCGGCGCCGCCACAGGGCACCACCGGCCACGGGACCGGTGGCGTTCGAACCGCCATCGTGCCCTCTCCCTTCGTCGACCGGTCCCCCGTCCGCCGACGGCCTGTGCTGGCCGAAAAATGCCAAACAACGACGGGAACTCACCGAAACTTCAACGCCGTCGATCTCCCTCCTCCGGCCACCATTTCCGTCGACCCAGGCATCCGGGACCAGGCAAGCCTGCAAAAGAGACCTACAAGAGGTCTAGCTAGCTCGGACCAAGAGTGAGTGGACTTTTCTTTTATAAATGATTTTATATAAATGAATTTCATTATTTGATCTTGAATAAGTTTAATTGGTAGTGAATTTTCCTAGTATGGTTTGTGAAGCCAAATGTCTTTATCTTTGTACTGCCTAGTTAACTATGCTAAAGAATTATAGAGAGCAGAGTCTGAGATTTATATCAGATAAAGTGGCAGTATAGTTTCAGATTTAACAGAAATTCAGTTATTTATCAGATTTTTCAGAAACTTTATATTTTCTGATGATAGCAGAGTTCTTGACTTAATAAACATTCAGTTATTCATCAGATCTTTCAGAAGTTCTCAGAGTTTATTTAAAAAAATTCAGTTCTTCAGCAGATTTTCCAGAAATGTTATATATTTTAAACCACCGTGAGTACCCATCTATGGTTATTACCCTCAGTTATGCAGATGTCTACGGACATCCAGTTTACCCTCAGTTTTGTCAGTGCACTTGACATTTGCCTCACGAGTTTCGGGGACGCTCGGACCGTGAGTGCCAGGATTTGCGGCTCGGATTGACTTGGTGTCCCGAGACCTGTCAGGATTTGCGGCTCGAGTTGACTTTTGTGTCACCGAGACCTGCCAGGATTGCGGATCAGGCTGACTACGGTCCCCTGAATCCTGCCAGAGCGGCTCGAGTTGACTTTGTGTCACCGAGACCTGCCAGCGGATCAGGCTGACTATAGTCCCCTGTATCCTGCCAGTTTGCGGCTCGGATAGACTGTGTGTCGCCGAGACCTGCCAGGGGAATTGACGGAATTACAGGGGTACATCCGAGTGGTAGTTTTGATTGATTGCAGTGCTTTGATTCAAGTTTTGAGTACATTGCTTTTATGCAGGTTTGATTTCAGTGTTTTTATGCAAGTTTGGATTTCAATGCTTTCATGCAAGTTTTATTGTTCTTGAACACGATTGCACATATTTATAGAGATATGTAACTGCGTTTATTTTAATCTACTTCAAGGTAGTTTAGATATTTAGTTTTACTCAACTATATTTTTTTACAATGGGGGTTAAAATATTCTTAGATATTTTATGAACCCTTATTTTTGTCCACTCACATTTTCAAATATTTTGCGCCCCCAGGCTGTAGCGTGCACAGGATATCCACCACCGGGCCATCTTGACTTCCGCACCTTCTTGGTACAAAAGCGATGGTGTGTAAAACGATTAACTTACCTATATACTATTAGACTGCTCTGATATTGCCCTAGAGTGAGACTGGAACTTTTGGCATGTTTATTGAAGTGTTGGCTGTTGGTTGTATGGATATTTGTGCCCGTTTTGACAGGTGTAAGTTTTGGGATTGAACGAAATATAGGGGAGACTCTGCCGAAATTTCGGTAGGAGTCAAGGTTAAAATTTCAAGTAGAAGGGCAATTAGGTCATTTGTGCCCGACATTTGCCAAGTGTCGGACACGCACAGGGTTCGACCCGAATTCCAAAGCGGAATTTGGTTCGGGTCCTGTCATATGGAATATTGTCTCTAAAGAGTAGTTTAACGAAATTAAACAATACATAGTTGTAGAATGTATGAGTGTTATACCATAGTTTTTCTTAAAATAATAAAATATGAAGGGCCCTAAAATATGGCCCTGCATGGCTGGAGATGAAAAAATTTAACCCTACACTAGTCTTTAAAAAATTAATATTTTAGAGGGTTTAAATTTATAGTCATTGACTACATTTAGCCCTATAACTAGAGATGGACACTATCCATCTAATCTTCCTCCATTCATGTAGAAAAACTTGTATGAAACGAGAATAGTACTATTTCGTTATTTTTGGTCAATTACAGACTATCACGTGAAAAAATTATCATATATAGCATATCGTGATTGACCGAAGATAATAAAATAGTGATATCCCTATTTCATATAAGTGTTTCTCCCATTCATGTCAAAATCAAATGGAAAATATTTAAAAGTATTTTCTCTTATTTTTATTTTTTAAAATTTTATTTTCTATTGCCTATGTCTTAGGTAATTGGAACTACCAACACGACATGTGTTTATCAATATTTTTCAATGGGTCAAATTTATTCGCCTCATGAACTCCATGTTTTTTGCTTGTTTTGGAAAAAGAGATACCAACAAGTGAAGCGGCAATAAACCACCACATGAGGCAGGACCTACATGCTCACACGCCTTCCACCCTTATGAGGCGGGACCTACCCTTTGTCTTCAACACTAATAATATGATGTTTGGAGCGTTCTGAACTCCAAAAAGATACCTGAATTTTTTCCCTCTTGACCCCACATTAAGAAATGACGTGGCAAGGGCCCATTGAGTCAAGGTCTTGGGCCTAGAAGCTAAAGTATCCAAGTCCGAAAACGCCCACGGCCGTGACACAACAGACTCGACCCAAGAAACAAGGCTTGGCCCAACCCAAACCATTATGGAGGCGGAAAAGTTTGACCAAAAGCAAGCTCGGCGGCTATTCATATTTTGTCGTTAATGTAACACATTTATTATTCTGGTAAAAAAAGATAACACATTTATTATAGTTTGAAGACTAAATTCATATTTTGATCATTAGAAATTACATGGTTTTTTAAAATATGAAAATTACAGGTTACAAGGGTATTAGACGAGCAATTCTTAAGAACACTCAATTTTATATAATTTTGTGTCTGTTTCTCTTATTTACTAGATTTCACCCACGAATAAAAGTTATAGACATAAAATTGTGTGGAAAAAGCATTTTGGTTTTTCAAAAATAATAACAAAATATTCAAGGCTAGTTAAAAATAACTAACGATGCTCAAGTAAAATTTTAAAACTGGCTTGCTAAAACGCTTTTAAAGTCATCTTTATGCTAAAATAACTAAAATTTGACTAATGTTGTTGCAGATTCTCTTATTACCTAACCTTTCTCATGTCGCATGATGCAAGTGATAGAAAAAAAACTAGTTTTTTTCTTCATAGAATTAAATTTGTATACAACCAATGTTAAGAGAAGAAAAAAAAAATATTGGTTTTTACAATGTAAGATTAAAATATACTCTAAGGAAATAAGAATTAAAAAAAGAAGGCCAAAAAAGCAAAAGAATTTGGTCATTTTGTGCAAAATTACCAAATTGTCTGGCAGCATAAGGCATCATCCCATCACCCGATATTCAGATTCTACCCCCTCGCCTTGGTGACTTCTATTCAACAACGATTCATGCGCGTCACTGTCCGTTAAATATAAAAACAGAAAAGAGAAGAGAAACAATAAAAATACTTCAAACCCACACAGATCTGCACGCTTTTTTTCTTCTCCAACAATTCTCGCCAATCAATTCTCGCCGCTCTCCAAGCTTGGCAGTCATCGAAGGTCAGCTTTCCTATCACTTTCCTTTCTGGTTTTCCATTGTTCATTGTTGATTTGGATCTGGATTTGCCTTTGATTGTGCTAAGTGTTCATTTGTATTGTCTCTCATTTTGCATTCAATCACTCGTTTTTGGGAAATCCCAAAAACTTTTGTTCCATCTTGTGTGTTTTGAATTTGGTGGGAGCTGGTGATGCTGGATCTGTATTTTGAAGCTTCTTTGTTTGTTTGAGGACATTGTCTGTTTGTGCCAAACCCTAGCTTTTAGCTTGATTGCTGAGAAAAAGAGTAAGCATGGGAAGAGAAATGAACAAGTTGAGTTTTCGGTAGTAATTTTTGTTGGTTTTGTTTACATGTAATGAAATATTTAGTAGTTTGCTTAGTTAACTGGTTTTCCAACTTTTCTTGGGCCCCAAAATTAGTGAAAGCCTTCTAAGGTTTCTCATTCTACGTTCTCTTAGCATTCGGAAATCCACATTAGGATTTCTTCTCTTTTACATATCCTGGACTGGGATTGTTTTTTGCATAAGGGGTCTGTTGTGTTCACTTGAGTTTGCTGCTAGCCTATCATACATGATGCATACATATAGATATACACATCAACATACGTATATCAGCATATAAACTCATTCATACACATATGTATATGTTTGGTGCTTCTTGTGATTGTGACTACTTATTTTGATAAGATCGTACCATTGTATTAACAGATTGTGAAGTTTGGAAATTGAATTGAATGGAGGGAGTTGGGGACGAGAGTGCCTCGGCGGCATCACCTGTCAACAAATGGATATTTGACATGTCGAGGCTCTATCAGTATTATCTGGATAAGACGACTCCTCATTCAGTCCCAAGATGGGTCGGAACTCTTGCTTTGTTCATTGTTTATGCGCTGCGGGTTTATTATATTCAGGGGTTTTACATCATTTCATATGGTCTTGGGATCTATATACTAAATCTTCTGATTGGATTTTTATCACCATTGACTGACCCTGAGATGGAGGCTTCAAGTGGGGCTTTACTGCCGACAAAGGGTTCAGATGAATTCAAGCCTTTCATTCGCAGACTTCCTGAGTTTAAGTTCTGGTAACTTAATGTTCCCATTTTTATCGTATTTTACATTGTTTGCATTCTATAGGTTATTGGTTATCTTCATATCACTCCTATATGGTAATGCTTAATGTTTTTGGGGTTGTGAAACATTTACTGGTTGCCCCTTTGTGTCTTATACTTTTCTTGTTTCATGGAGATTGTGTGGTAATCAGGTTACTTGGAGAAAAATGGTTTTCAAGGCGTTGCATTTGATGAAATCCTCTCTCTCTTTTTATTATTATTATTATTTTTTTAAAGTTTTCTTTTAATTTCCCATAAATGTTCAAATGGTTTTTACTTTTAGCAGGAGTCTTGTTTTCATTGCTGTGTGAAAGGCTCAAGAAATTTTAGTGCGCTGGTTCTTCTGCTTCATTAAAGTTTGAACCATGATGTTTGATTTTTCCGTTTCTAGCTCAGTTGTATTATCTTTATCTTACTTATTGGAAATGTTTCTCATCTTCCCACCTGCCATCTCTCTCTCTTCCCTCCCTCCCTCCCTCTTCATTGATGTATATGCCCAAAGATGTGTGTTGTTTAAGTTTCCAGCGTCAGTCTCTAGATTCCGAGAGAAATTTCTGTCAGGGATGGTGAAGACTTTAAATTCCATATTGCGGAGTTCAGGACAATTTTCCTGCCTAAAGATCTTGGTGGTCCTTGGATTAAGCTGTTAGTCTTGGCAAATGAAGCTTATGTTGGAAGAATGGTTATAGGAGTTTATGGTAGAGAAAGAGAGTCTGTGGGGGGTGATGGTGCAATGAAAGTTTGGCTGTATAGAAGGTGGGTGGAAAGGCATGTAGGCTAGAGGCCTGGCTGATGACTTTGGAAGGCTATAATGAATGGCTGGATTCTTTTTGGAAATGAGCAAGGCTCAAGTAGGCTCAAGTTTGGGCTAGGAATTGGGGTGAATTTTTGTGCTGTGGCGAGGATGCTTCAAATGATTTGTTCCCTTCTCTCTTTCCCTTGGCAAAGAACAAGAATCCATGGGTAAGTGTGACTATTGGTCACTGCATGCGAGTGGAGGTGTTTTATCCCACATTAAACTCTATAGAGGCAGACTTATAGTTGCACTTTTCAGTACAATTAAAGTTGGGCATCCGAAGAATTATGCACTTAGTATTCTGTTTCGGTGGTTAGGTGCTCAGTGCTTATGTAGTGAACGTAACTTCAAAGAGTTCATAGGTTGCTATTCATGTAAGCATATCCCATGTTTGCACCAGGGTTTTATTTGCCCCTTTTGATTAATATATTTAATTTGATAAAATTAAAAAAAAGATGTGGAAAGTTTCACGTGACTGCTGCAGCCATAGAATCGTGTTAGAGAGCCAAGCGTATTTGTAGCTGGCACAATATAAATTATTGTCTTGCCAAAGAATAACAATATTTAAAGGTATCAAAACTATTTTGTTGATTGAGCTTGTCTTATGTAGTTGCTGCCCCCTTGGAGAATCTTCTTGCCATTTGCAATAATCTTTTGTGCTTCTGTCACAGGAAACATGTGAACATGCCCATATATATAAGTTAAATGATTTTTTTTCAATTAACTTCGCTTTACAAGGTTAAAGGAAAAATCTTGTTATTTTCTTTATTCATTGATGCAAGTAATTCATGGTTCCAGGTATTCTTTCACAAAGGCTTTCTGCATAGCATTTGTCATGACCTTCTTCTCTGCATTTGATGTCCCTGTCTTTTGGCCCATACTGCTTTGTTATTGGATCGTTCTGTTCGTCCTAACAATGAGGCGTCAAATTGCGCACATGATCAAATACAAATATGTTCCCTTCAACATTGGGAAGCAGGTGAGTCTCAATTACTTTTCGTTATTTTTACGTATATCACCCCTATCACTTCTAGAAGCACTATCCGTTCATTCTATGGGTTACAATTGCACTGGCATCAGCATCTGACTTGTCATGTAATGAGATTTCCAGTGTTTGAAAAATAACAATCTGGTTCCCTTGTTTTTTGCAGAGGTATGGCGGCAAGAAACCTTCTGCAAGCAGCAGTGGCCGGAAAGACTGAAGCCCTCAGCTGTCACGTAATTAGAACAAATAGAAAAGTGACTGATGGGGAGTAGTAGGAAAGATTTAGGCATTGTGAAAATTCATGAAACTGATAGTAGAATTTTTCTTGGAAGGATATGCAAGTATGGATTTCATTATGCCTTCACAAAACATACAATTGGGTTATGTGTGGTCTTTAATTGTTATACACATTACTATCCAGTTAAATTTTGATATTACTCCCATTGTTATGCATGATGCAGAGACATCCCCAATTCTGTTACATCTTATTCATGGAAATTTTCCTGCAGTCATTCAGATGCTTGCCATGATTTCATGTCCCAAATGTCGGTGAATGTGGCATATACTTATAGCTTGTGTTCTATGTGATTCCATACTTGAATAATCAGAAATTAGATTGATAAGTTGATCTCAAACTCATACTCATTTGTTCTCTCTCCCTTATTCTTGACTTTCTTGATCCATGACCTTCCTTGTTCGAACTCTGAAGTCTTTAGAGACGAGATTGACCAATAAACTATTTTTGGTCATTTTAGCACCCATACTATATTAAAATGGTCAATGCCACCGTTTTTTCAAATTTCATCCAAATATTCGCCCAATATCTCACCGTGAGTAATTGTTTAGGCTCCTTTTTCTTCTTCTTTCTTTTTTGAGAGGAACTTCAAATATTCGAGGAAAACCTTATTGAACTGGAAAAAATAACTTAACAATTAATTCAATCGATAGTTTCAAAAATATCGGTGGTTCAAAAACACGGAAATATCGATTGAAATATTGGGAAAATATCGATATTGATAAAAATTAGATAAAAACCACCGAAATTATGATAAATACATGGAAATTTTTAATGAAACTTTAGAAGAAGTTTATTTAGTCAATCATCTATTATTTTGACACAAAAAATTGGAAGGAAATGTATTGCATAGTGGGTTTGAGTGATTTAAGTTGATTATATTGCGACCTGGCAATCTCTGTGACTTAGAAAATCTTGAGTAATTAATGAAAGAGAATTAAACACCCCCTAGTAATTTATTTATCATTTCTTAGTACAATATTTTACACTTTATAAATTACATGGTAAGATACATGAATAACCTTAATTCATGTTATTTACTAGGCATGGAACACATTCTTATATTTATTATTTTATCAAAAATTGAAAAATAATTAAAGATGTAAACCAACTTGATTTGTCTTGAAAAATAGGCACTTTACCATGCTTAAAAAATAATAGTGAAGATTGAAAATTAACTAAGAACATAAATAAATTTATCCGAGGAAGAATTAAATAGAAACTAAAGAAAATGATTATAGAGATTTAAGTAATTAAGCAACAATTTATTTCACGTTATTCACTGGACATGGTACACGTTCTTATATTTATTATTTATCAAAAATTAAAAAATAATTAAAGATGTAAACCAATTTGATTTCTCATGAAAATTAGGCACTTTACCATGCTTAAAAAATAATAGTGAAGTTTGAAAATTAACTAAGAACATAAATAAATTTATCCAAGAAGAATTAAATAGTAAATAAAGAAAATAATTTTAGAGATTTAAGTAATTAAGCAACAATTTGAAGGGGAATTTAGTAATGTAAGTACTTATAATGAATAATAAAATAATTAATAACATTAAGTGGATTAAATAGAAAAGAAATAAATTATATTAAGTAATTAAGTAACTGATCAACAATATAAAACAATAAGTAATTATGTTAATTTCTATTTGAAGAAACAGCTCGCAAGTATTACAAATATGAGATTTCATAGCTTATAATTACAAAGGGATGACTAGCGTGGTGGTTAAGTGGCTACAACTCTTGGAATGGAGAGGGGTTTGAACCCCTGTGATGTGAGTGAGTATCAATCCTACGTGTGTGAATTTCCCCCTCCCTTCTCTAACTTTGACAAAAATGACATTTGTATTTTTTTTTATGCCAAGATTTTCATTTTCTTTTTCAGAAATTCAGAATTCATTCTTCAAAAATATACTATTAATTTACCAAACGCATTTTACACCCGTTTATCTGAAAAACGAAAAAACTATTTTCGGAAATTGACCAAACGGCCCTAGAAACTAGTATTAGTACCGCTTTGTCCCGTTTCTTAAACTTGAGACAAAAACGCTGCGTTTTGATTCTGCAGTGAAAATCTATAAAACCTTGGCAAAACCCTAATAAGCAAGCAAAGACATTTTTCAACACTCTGCGTGTTGAGGGAGAGAAGAGCCATGGGCAAGGTGAAGGGCAAGCATCGTTTGGACAAATACTACCGCCTAGCCAAAGAGCATGGCTATCGCTCTAGAGCCTCATGGAAGCTCGCTCAGCTCGACACCAAGCACCAGTTCCTCCACTCCTCTCACGCCGTCCTTGACCTCTGCGCCGCCCCCGGCGGTTGGATGCAAGTCGCTGTGCAGCGCGTGCCCGTTGGCAGCCTTGTCGTGGGCGTCGACTTGGTCCCCATCGCCCCGGTCCGCGGCGCCTTCTCGATCCAGCAGGACATCACCAAGCCCGAGTGCACGGCCAGGCTCCGGAAGCTGATGAAGGAGAACGGCTGCTCGGCTTTCGATTTGGTGCTTCATGATGGGTCGCCTAATGTCGGTGGGGCCTGGTCTTCGGAGGCCACTGCGCAGAACGCTTTGGTTGTTGATTCGGTGAAGTTGGCTACCCAGCTTTTGGCTCCCAAAGGCACATTCATCACCAAAGTATGTGTTGAATTTTCATAATGGGAAATGGGTTTTTGTGGGATTGCATTGGTTTTTTGGTACTCTCTGAAAAATAGGTTGGAATTTGGATTGTCTGCGTGGTTACTTCAAATGAAAAATCTAAATTTGAGTTTGTAAGTTGAGTTCTATTGATTTGGCTCATTGTTGCATTCCATGTTAAACCGGTAAGCAGCATAATGTAGTGACATACATGTTATGTATGCTTTATCTTTTTAGAACATGATTTCATCAAACTTCTGTTTTCAAATTTATTTGTCTGTATTTAATTTTTCTCTGTTGTTTCCATAATATGTTTTCATCACTTGTATTCTGGATGGGACGATGCAGTTATTTATACTTCAAATATGCATGCAATAGCTATTTTCAATTTGTTTTTGGAACTTAAACTGTTTAATTTGTTAAGAATCGAATTGTGGAAGTCCTAACATATAATTATTTTGTTGTGGATCTGTACCGGTTAATAGGAATGTATGCATGTATGTATGACTTTTTTTGTGTGTCTATGTACATTTGGTTTTTGAATGCGGAGTGCTTATCTTTTGTTTTCTGTGTTTGTGTGTCAATGTACATTTGGTTTTTGAATGCTGAGTGCTTATCTTTTGTTTTCTCTCAGATCTTCAGGTCGCAAGATTATAATGCTGTCTACTATTGTATGAAGGAGGTGATTTTCTAGTTCTTTTTAAAACATATTTATTTAATAATAAAATAAAATAAAATAAAAGTAGCACTTTAGATTGATGTGCCTAACTGATCCTGGCATATATTTTGCAGTTATTTGAGAAAGTTGAACAGGATAAACCAGCAGCTAGTCGTAGTTCATCTGCTGAGACATATCTTTTGGGTTTTAAGTACAAGGCTCCTGCAAAGATTGATCCGCGTCTACTTGATGTGAAGCATCTATTTAAATCTGTAGAACCTCAGAAGAAGGTAACTCATATTAGATGAAACAGAATACCAGCTTCTTTCACATATGGACTAATATCTTGCTCTTTTTATTATAATTGTTCTATTATATTTTTTTTCTCCTAATAACTCCTTGATATAGGTGGTGGATGTACTAAGAGGAACAAAGCAAAAAAGACACCGTGATGGGTACACCTTCTTTCTAATTTTGCTATTGTTTTTAAAATTTAAAATTTTATATCTTCACACATACACATAATCACTGTTATGTGAGGTTCAGCATTTTAACCGAACCAGGAGATTGCATGTCGTTTCCTGTAAGATTGTATAATGCTTTAAGTATTTGTAATTGTTTATGCGTATACAGTTTGAATGTAGATAGGTGGTTTGTAAATGCAGAGTAACATGAATGGGTCAATGATTTTGCTCTGTTCTCCATGATTGACCTTGTGTGTTCAAATATTTTTGGGTTCTTATGATTGATATCCCTGCTCGGTTCTTTTATATACGGAAGCTGAACTGTTGACTGATTGGGTTGTATATACAGGTATGAAGATGGCGACACAATTTTGAGAAAAGCATCTTCGGCTGCTGACTTTATTTGGTCTGAGGCCCCTCTTGATATCCTTGGTTCCGTTACTTCCATAAACTTTGAGGGTGAGGCATCTTTGCTCATCAAGGAGCACGCTCTAACAACGGAAGAGGTAGGCCTTTTTATGTTTTTCCTTTGTATTATTTTTTCTCTTTATTTAGATTTTTTTTTCTAGTTGCTGAAAAAATAGATTTTCTTTTCCCCTTAAATACTTTGGAACCCCCTTAGTGTTCCGACCAATCTAACCATTATGGTTTGACAGGTTCAAACTCTCTGTGATGATTTGCGTGTTTTGGGGAAGCAAGATTTCAAGCATCTTTTGAAGTAAGAAATGCTATTTCTTTCATTATCTCTTAGATCTAAAGATTGCATTTCCAGACTACAAGTTTTTCTTTCTCTTCCCTTATAAATCTGTTAAGCACATATCTCTGCTGTAATTGCATTTTTCTTGCTATTTTAGCTATTGAAGTTATCGTTGTAACATCAATTGATTCTTTTGAGCAAGGGTGTAAGCAGTGGCAATTAATTAGGTGATTTACCACCTTTAACTATAATAGTTGGGATCACCATATCTTTTAGGAACTATGACTCCCAATATAATTCAGGTTTAGGTTGGGCTTACTATATGAATCAATTTAGATATAACCTTTATCAATTCGGCTGTGAGGCATGTATTGTCCCTCTCCTGATAGCAGGGTAGTATGTATGTCATTTATGATCGTTATTGCATTAGTTTTGGGCTTGTATATCTGAGACTGCATGAGGCTGAGTAGGGCAATTATTATTCCACTTGGCTTCGGCAATTATATAATTATTTTCAACTTGGCTCGTGTTATTTGGTCTTACCTTCCAGTTGATGGGTTGTTGAAATTTCTTCTGAAGTAAATATCAGAGGGTTTACAGTTCTGTTTTACATCACCTCTTGGATTGTTGGAAGAATAATTGAAATCAGAAGTATTTTTAGTAATGACAATACAGATTGCGGAGAAAAAAAGAAAAAATAGTTCAATTGCAATGCAGCTGCTAGACATGCAGTTGCTGCGCTCTAGCTTTCTTACTTATTAATGCATGCTGAGTTGTCATGTTTGTATTGTTATTTAGGTGGCGGGTGCAGATTAGAAAGGCCTTATCTCCTGAGAAGGCTAATGCTTCTACTGCCAAGGAAGTTGAAAATGAGGAGAATAAGGAGGATGACGAAGACAAAATACTCAATGAAATGGAGGAGCTGACATATGCTATGGAGCGCAAGAAGAAACGTACAAAGAAGCTTCTATCCAAAAGACGAGCTCAGGTTTGTAGCGTTTTGTTCTCTCTTTTCCTATGTTCATGCATACTCATTGTTTTTGTTGAGTCATGAAACTGGTACATGATTATTGTTCTTGGAGATTATACACCATAGTTTCGAGATGAAGCCTGATCTTGTAAAGTTAGGTTTTGTAAGATCTATTAATCAGTGTGGTGGGTGCCTTGTGTGAGCATTTTAGTTGGATTCAGTACCAAGATAGACTTGTGCAGGGCTTTGCCAAGTTTGACCTTACAGGATTCATGAAGTTCTTTGTTAGATTGATCCTTAGGATCAAGCTTTGATTATATACAGCTTAAAAGATAGTTTAAACTTATCAATCAAACATGAAGCCTGAAAGTTTAGTAGCTTCTTGGGTGCTGTCAATAGTTTCATGTTTGGTCTCCTATGTAGATATGCAATTATCTTGCTGATTTGTTCCCTTTCATTAAATCTCAAATTTTCAGGACAAGGTACGGAAGGCAACAGGGATGCAAATAGATGCACTGCAAGATGGTTATACTGACAATGAGTTATTTTCTCTCGCTTCCATCAAGGTATGCTTTCATTTCACAATACCCACCTTGGCAAGTAGTTTGGGGAATCACATTTTTTATTCATCCAATAATCTTTGTATCCATTTCGGAGCTTTTCTTTTATTCCCTTGGAGGACCATTTGTTCTTTAGGCCTTAGTGGAGGTTAGATTTCAAGCTCACGCCCTTGGTACAATACTGAAGGAATTTACCAACTAAGATAGCTTGGCTTTCACATATGGTGCCTTCTATTTCACAGATTCTTTTCTTCTTTTCTTGAGCCATTGGGACCCCTTATTGATGTACAGGGTTTATTTATTTAATTGGAAACAGAAGAGCATGACATTATTTTCTACATATCTAAACTAGTTTGACTGTAGTCGGTGGAATTTGGAAATCCCCAATATTACTGGTTTTATGTGCCTGTCATAGCAATCGTACATTAGTTTTCCAAGCATTTTTCATGCTACTAGCCTACTATTTCAGCAGTTGGCTTTTCTCCCTGGTCTTCAGACACTTCAAAGGTTTTTTTTTCTCCTCAACGGTCAAAATCATTGTTTTGGTTTTTATCATATTTCTAATCTTTAATTTTTCCTGATGAAGATCGTAGGTTCCGACTCAATGAACTTTATATGGATATGACTGAATATTTTTCAATATCATTATTGTGTTTGTATGGTTGTTTTTCAGGGTAAGAAAGATCTGGTAGCCGTTGATTCCACTGAATATGATGGTGAGAATGGTGACCTGGGAGATAGTGAAAATGAGGAAAGCCATGAGCAAACCCAAGAAGAATCATCTAGTGATATAGACTCTGATGAGGAACGCAGAAGGTTATTCATCTTGTCCCTTGTATTAGCAGTAAATATATAAAACAAGCATTGCTATTAGCAGTAAATATACAAAACATCTTGTCTCCTGTATTGTCTGTCTATGAAATTAAATCAAGTATTGCTATTTATGATGCTAGATACGATGCACAAATGGAATACCTTCTCGATCAGGCTTATGAACAGTATGTGTCGAAAAAGGAGGGAAGTGCAAAGCAGAGGAAGCGTATAAAACAAGCGAATTCTGAAGACGCTCAACTTTTGGAGGTATGAAGCTAGTATTATGTATAGAAGAAAATTTCACTGAGATGTGGTCTCTCAGTAGAACTTTTTTATGTGTTGGGCATGGGTGCATGGATGATGAAGAGTATGCTAATGTTTTAATCTCTCTGTGCAAATACATACACACGCGCGCTAATGTTTTAATCTCTCTGTGCAAATACACGCGCGCGCGCACACATACACATATATATAGCATAAACAGATTGGCAACGTATGTGCACGGGAGATCTGTCGGCACAATATTTTTCTTTCTACTAGGTGTTGCACAACAGACTAGTGTTTGTGCTCATAGATTTTGTTTTTTTTCCGCTATGCAGGATGTTGATGGCAGTGATATGGTTCAGTCTGACTATGAGTCAGACAAGGAGCAGGGTGGTCAGGAAAAGAATCCTCTTTTGGAAGCACTTGATGACGGGGAAGGGCCTACTCAGGAAGAGATTACAAATAACTGGTTTAGTCAGGATATCTTTGCCGAAGCTGTAGAGCAGGGGGATTTGGATAAGTCTGATAGTGAAGATGAAATGCAGGTTGAAAGGCAGGAGAAACCTTCCTTGGTAGGAAAGGCCAAGGAGAATAATGCAATTCAAAATGTTAAGAAAAAGATTGAAAACGATGCTGCAGGGTCCAATCACCATCAAGTCCAAGCTTCAAAGGCAGAGGACGATTTTGAGATAGTACCGGCTCCTGGTACAGATTCAAGTGATGACTCATCATCAGATGAATCGGAGGATATGGATATTGATAAGAAAGCCGAGATACTGGCATGTGCAAAGAAAATGCTGAGGAAAAAGCCAAGGGAACATATGCTTGATGATGCGTATAATAAGTACATGTTTGATGATGAGGGCTTGCCCAGGTGGTTTTTGGATGAGGAAAAGAGGCACCGCCAACCAATCAAACCTGTGACCAAAGAAGAGATCAATGCAATGAAAGCGCAATTTAAAGAAATTGATGCCCGGCCTGTGAAGAAGTTGGCAGAGGCTAAAGCTCGAAAGAAGCGGGTTGCCTTTAGGAAGCTTGAGAAGATTCGTAAGAAGGCAAACACGATATCAGACCAGGCAGACATCTCTGATCGTTCAAAGAGGAAGCAAATTGAACAAATGTATAAGAAGGCCGAGCCTAAGAGGCCTCAGAAGGAGTATGTGGTTGCAAAGAAAGGAGTTCAAGTCAGGGTTGGCAAGGGTAAGGTACGTGTCGATCGACGGATGAAAAAGGATGCAAGGGGTAGCGGGGCGGGTAAAAGGCCAGGAAAAGGCAATTCAAAGAAAAGTAAAAGTAGTGGCAAGGCACAGAAAGGCAAGGGGCCTGGAAAGGCTTCAGCAAAGTCAGGAAAGAAGGGTGGCAGATGAAAAAAAATATGGGCATGACTGAGCTTCCTTTTAATCAATAGGTGTTCGCAAATTTCCAACATGGTTTTTGTTTTTCCTTTTTTTATATTTTGTTATTCCATTTTTGTTTATTGGAATAAGCTATAATTGTGAGTTATTTGTTGTAATCATGGTTCAAAACATTAATCCCTCAGTAAACCAAACTGTTTTATTTTTTCTTCTGGCGGTGCTCAACATATGTTCTGGTTGGCTTGCACTTCAACAAAATCCATGGTTCAATGTTTAAAAGCTAACAGGTATTTACACTAATAGCTCTTGAGGTTTTCGGTGTTTTTATAAAATCATTGAGGTTTCAAAAATTACATGAACACCTTTTAAGGTTTCAATTTGTTTTCACACAACCCCCTTTCATTAATTTTTCATCCAAAATGTGAAGATTTCATACATAAATTTTTTAGCAAATAATAAAATTAACCTTGGTGAATGCATGTGCAATCTAATCTCAAAAGCTAACTTTGTCATTTGAAGAAATTTTTATTATATAAAATCATCAATTTGTAGGCGAAAGATCATTGAAAAGGGATTTTGTAAAAATAATTTAAGACCTGAGGGTTAGTTGAGCTCAGAACTAGAAAATAATAATCATTATTGACATACATATCGGCTTAAGATGAACAAGAGTGTTCTTTTCACGAATTGTCTAGTTCTGGTTAAGAGACACATAATCAAAGTATCAATAGTACTTGTCTGTGGTTCTTTATTTTATTATATTAAGAGAATATTAGGGCACAAGTTAGTGAGGATTATCATTCCATTTGTATGATTGTTACTGAAAGGTGAAACATTTCAACCAAATGGAGGACAATCCCATTGAAGCTATTAGTTTGTTTTTGTTTTTAGTACAAATACTTTTGCCGACAGGGTTCGAGGCCAAAGAGCTCAATCAACTAAGCATATACCTCACCGGGTGCTACTTGTTTGTTTCAACCAAGCCCCAAGAGCTCAACCGAGCATACCCCACCGGCTGCTATTTGTTTGTTTCAACCAAATGGGGGAGAATCCCATTGAGGTTGTTAGTGTATGTCGACACCCCACCCGCTGCTATTTGTTTGTTTCAACCAGATGGGGGAGAATCCCATTGAGGTTGTTAGTGTATGTCGACTGGGCTCGTGACCAAAGATCTCAACCAACTGACCTATATCCCACCGGTTGTTATTTGTTTGTTTCAACTAAATGGTGGAGAATCCCATTGAGGCTGTTAGTCTGTGCCGAGCGCTCAAGACCAAAGAGCTCAATCAAGTGACCTATACTCTTCAACCAAATGGGGGAGAATCCCATTGAGGCTGTTAGTTTCTTCACATGCATCCCCATTTTCCATTTTTCATCCAAAATTGCATCTTCAAAAAGTAATGGCCATAATGATGAACAATTCAACTGAAGCCGAAAACCAGGGCCACCGGAGAAGAAACAGAAAAGGAATTGCAAAAGAAATTAAAATAAAATATACAGGCGTTCATTACCATCATTTAACCAAAGGTAGCACAGTACAACAAAGATGACACATAGGGGGCACTCCAATATGCTATTTTTGCACACCAACTAGCTAATTATTTGCAAAAACAGTGCTAGTTTTACTCAAAGAAAACCCTACAAGATGAGGCTTTCAGGCTCAAACAAACTGGTTAAGGTACTCGTCCACGGTAGTGTATTTGACATCGGGGTAAAGGGCCGAAGCTTCCACTCCAAATGAGGGCTCGACCTCAAAGTTAGTATGGTCTCCCTTCACAAAAACTGAGTGACCAATCGATAGAATCACATTGATTGGCACAGCAGCCTCTGCAGAAAAAAGAAAGAAGAAGATGAGAAAAATGAATCAGTCCATTGACAAAGTAAATACCAGTTGTTGCTAAGTTTTAGTATTTCCTATTACTGACCTTCAATGTTCTTGAGCAGTTGCTCCTCTGGAACATAGATCCTCTCAAGGGTTTTGCCAATCTTCTTCTCCCAAAGAGACACAAGATCATTGAATGAGATGGTGTTGGCTGGGGGCCTGATGTAGAGGATCTTGTTCAAGGTTCTTGGGTCATCCACGGCCTTAATGGTGTAGGCCCCAATGTCCTCTTCCTTGTTGAAAATTGCTGCAAAATCAAAGAAATGAAAACCCCATCACATCCATTTCATTGGCCTTCCATCATTTTGTCAAGAAAAAAATAAATAAATCAAAGTGGCTTTTATGTAACAAGTCAAAGAAATGAAACCCCATCCCATTATTTCATTGGTAGTTGTATATTCAGTCAAATTCCAAAGTGGGTTTTGTGCATCAAATTCAAAGTAATGAAACAACCATCACATTGATTCATTTATCTCAAAAGCCAAGGTGGGTTCTGTTTACCTTTGGGGTTTCCATCACCCAAAATGACAACTTTCTCCCTGGGAGGGGCAGTGGCTCCGGGCTGGTTCAGAGTGGGCAAGAAGTAGCCAGCAAAGAAGTTGGAGGCCACATAGGTGTGAGGGATCCCCTCAGCCTCAATAGTTCTGCGAATTTTGGCCTTGGTTGCAAATGCAGTTTTTGCTGGCTCAACAGCATGAACTCGATCCACGTCGTTTCCAAACTCAGATGGGAAAAACCTCTGAAACCCAACGAGACATTCACGATCGCAACACAGAATACACGAACACAAGAAGCAAAAACAGAGAAAACCAAGATAAAGATCGAAACTTTTACCTTAACATTGCCAGCTTCCTTGATAGCAGCGATGATCGTACCTTGATCAGCCAACTGAGCGTGACCCACTGTTGAAATCACCACATCGACTTGCTTTATCGCCTTCACAAGGCTCTCATGGTCGTAGAGATCACCCTGAAAACGATCACCAAAAACAACAGAACCAAAATTAAGCAAAACCCAAATGTCAGATCAAGCTGAAAAATCTGAAAAAGCTACGAAATTTTACATACCAAGACGAAATTAACACCCAAAGATTTGAAGTTCTCGATGACTTTGGCCTTGGCTGGGTTAGAGAGAGTGGGCTCTCGAACCAGAGCGTAGGTTGGGTGGCCTGCCTTGGCGCTGGCTTCGACTATGAACTTTCCGATGTAGCCAGTGCCTCCGATGAAGAGGATTTTGGATTTGGTTGCTGCCATTGGATTGGGAAATGGGAATGGGAGGAGTTGGAGAGTGAGAGCGAGAGAGAGCGTTGCGAGTGAGATGAGGGCAAGACGGGTAGCTGATAATGCCATTGACAATGAGGAAAGTAGCTTCACTATATAGACTAAATGGGGATGAGTGGAATGACGAAAATGCCCTTGGAGCTTCCGTTCATTAGTGAACAAGGACGGGGTAGGCTTGTCCAAAGAAAAAGGACGAGGTAGGCGAAACCATGGCGTTTGTCTTGCGTTTGCATGATGCTAGGTTTGTAGCTGGGAGGGTACCCGTCCAGGTTCATTCCTCCGAATCAAAGTGTACTCAGAATCACGTGCCAGTGCCAAGTGGCAGTACGCATCAATTTGCATAACGAAATGTGACATGGCAGAAAAGAAAAGAAACCCTAAATACTTATTTACTTTTGTCGAAATCTGCACCATCGTTCTGAATAAAAAATACAAACAACTTAGAGATATTTAGTTATATATTTATTTTTAGCACTGAGGCTCTATTTGGTTCATGAAATGAATTTGAGGGAAAATCACTTCTTATGTCATTTCTTAAGGGATGAGAAATGAAATATTCATTTTCCACGTTTGGTAATTTTGGAAGTATGAATGGAAAATAAAGTTTGTAAATTTTTCAATTATACTCATATTAAATCAAATAAAAAAACAATGCATTTAATTATATATTATAATTCTAAATTTTTCACGCGGACAAAATGGTCATGAAAAATATGCTTTGAATGTTGGCTTATTTTCCTAAACTTCTTTTTCGAATGAGCACCAGGCAAACATCTTCACTTTCGGAGGTATATCTACTTTCCACATTTTCTTAAGCAGGTCAGCATGAGGGTGGGAAAGCCGATCTTGAATCTGAATATTGTATGCACTTTTGATGGTGAAAGATCCATTAGGGTTGGAACCCCATATCATTTTATCCTGCAGATTAGATCTAGGCAAAGGAATAGTTAAGATTTTATCAATCAAATCCTCATCTAACACCTGAGACAATTTGATTCTGTCCCACTTGTTGTTTGTGATAAAGTATGCTACTTTTGATCAAGATTCAAAGAGCCTCTTTGGTGCTCATGAATGAGGTCCAAGAGGGGGAAAGGCAAAACCAAATGGGAGGTCCACAAAGGAATAGAACCACATTTGCCACCACCCATATTAAAGATGAATTAAAGTTGAGAAGCACGGGATTCTAAGTACAAACATGCCGGGTCATCTTCTTCTTTGACTCGTGTGTTGCAACTTAAGTGAATTTTTTTTCAAAATCTTCTAAAATCTATAACTTTGGTTATGGAGGTCCAATTGACGAATCGTTTTCTCCTACACGATCATGAGATCGAGCCCAACAATCTAAGGTTCAGGGTCTCACATAGTAGCAACAAAATAGCTTATTTGTTGCTTTTAATCAAACACTTAGTAGGCAAAAGCAGATGGGTGAATTTCGGGATCTCCAACGCATTTTCCTGCGAGGGGAGATGCAGCACCTCCTTGTGCCTCTGTGGGTCCGCCACTGATCGATACTGATTTGTTGTTATTTGTTTTCTATTTAAATTTTTTATTTATTTTTAACTTTTAGCTTTTGATACGAATTTCATTTCTAACGTAATGCGAAAAGTGAATAAAGAAGTGTTTAGGAATGGAAATTACTCCCATTCCTTCCGTTCCATTTCCAGGAAAGTAAACATGCCCCAAAACTATCGCAAGGAGACAGAAAATATGTAGAATGAAACTTAGTGGATCATTTGTATTTATGACTAAAACCTTAATTATTCAAATCCAAAATACTCCTTGCATTATTCTAAACGAGTGCATACAAAAATCTGCCGTAATGACGTTGTTATTTGCACATTTTCCAAATAGGACGAGAAGAAGGTTTTGGAAAATTGAGACTAATATTGATTTTTGTCAAAACATGTGTGTTGTAAATTCACTGTTATGAGAATATCAATAACAAGAATATATATATATATATATATATATATTTTTAATATAAGAGATAGTTTAAACTACAAGGGAAATGAAGTTTCTCACATATACACTATCAACGTGACATGAGGTTTCGAATTTGTGACCATTAAATACAAGTTGAGACCCTTTACAACTGGGCGAGATCATCATTTCATCTTCTTTATGTTAATTGTTCATCTCATTTTGGTAACCCAAATGGAGTAATTTTTTGGGTGTGCCACAAACACACCGTGGCCACTGCGGATCTTGACCCCTGGAAATTTGGGTGGTTGGCAGGAATTCCCACCAGTGTTTGTAAAAATGCCTCAATGAAGGGCTGATGCCTAAGGCAACCGGAAATACTGCGCGCCAGCTGCTTCTGTTTCTTTAATCATTAAGATTTGGCAAAAACGACAACATTTTGGTCCAAGTCACTTAAAAAAATAATAACCTAATCAAAACTACATCGTTTATAGAATTGAGAGAGAAAAAAAAACAAAAGAGCCGCGACTTCAACTCTCTCTCTCCCTTGACATCTTCAATCAAATTTTTCTTGCATCTTCAACTCTCTCTCTGAACAGGGATGTCATTTCAGTTTCACGGATCTTTTTTGTCTAAAAAAGATTTGTGAGTTTTTACACGTTAACTCCTGAAAGGAAAATTTATGAATCCGTCACGGCCACAAATGAATTTCAAGAATTTGAATATAATTATTTAATTAATCAAGTCTGGTAAACGTTTTGAAATAATGCCATAAAAGTTAAAGATGTCTGTACCACAACAACACAATAACCCGTCTAAGTTCCACAAATCAGGAGAACTTCGTATGATTGGACACAAGGGCTGCAACAAAATGGCATGCAACTACCTACAAAATGGGATTATCTTTTTTTATAGAGTGATGCTATTTTTATATCTTTATCCTATTTTCTCACTTATCATGTAAATTTGAAAAATCATAATCTTTTGACTCAAAAAGAAGGCATTTGATAGAACAATCACAAAACTTGAGTAAAAAGTTGCAGTTGAATCAGAGGCCAATGAAGAAGTGCTTGAGAACAGTTGAATCAGAGGCCAATGAAGAAGTGCTTGAGAAAATGGGCAATCTGCTACAAAAAAGAAAGGAAGGCATAAAGAGAAAGCTATCAACAACCTATAGCTTGGGCAAGGATGGAGGTACCTCAAGGTCAAAATCTCTTCTTCCATTATATGATGGGAAAACCAAAAGCTATTATCTTTAAGGTGCGAAGAAAGAAAGTGTTGTTGTCGTCTCAGTTTGTTCTTTTTCAAATTTACACGGTGGGCGGGAAGATAAGTTGAATTGTATTTCAAATGATTAAGATTTACAGATTGAGTTGTATAATAATCTTGTGCACCTAACATACAGAAATGTAAGTATCATAAGTAGGACTAAGTACCTACTAAGGCATACCAAGTTCTAGAAGAATAACGTGGTGAAGACTGCCCAACTATGAATCAAGCAACCTACCAATCCCTTAGGCAAAATCTTATGACCAAGGAAACATAGTTCCAAAAATAAACTATACTTATATTTCAGTAAATCAAAATTTTATTTGTAAATCGCTTTCGAATCAAACGAGATAACTATCAACTAGCTATTTATCAAATGATATTTCTCTCTATTTTAATGTAAGATGTCCCAACTACAAACCTCCATTCCCTAATAAAATACAAATAAAAAAACAAACGTGAAACTTCCCCCTCCATTACCAATAGTGGAGGTGCACTTCTACAACTTTAGTCGGTCATAAAATATGAATCCCACTTTCTTTATGCATTTGAATAATGAATTATCAGTTTCTGAGCACTACGAGCTCTGAAAGACTTAAAATAATTATATAAAAAAAAAAGGTTTTCAAGTCAACGCTAAAGAGGCCATGTGAATATATCTGTAATGAAATCCAAGTACATTATTGAGCTTGTTAAATTGAATCCTCTAGGCATAAAAAAAGTAGCTCAGCCTAAAAAAGTGAAAAAAGCTGTTACAATAAGGTGTCTAAATATTCACTGATTGTAGTAAAATTCTGCTCTGGATACAGTTTTGTACCGTCTAGACCACCGGATGACTCGATATCGAAGTAAGTTTGATCTCCCTTTACGAATGCAGAATATATAAAAATCATCTCCATGTTGTCAGGATATGGAGTCTCTGCAATACAAGAAGCCACATTTTATTGGTATCAAATTAGGAAAGAAAATGAAGAACTAATGTTAACTGCAAAATTATTCATGGTACAAATAGTTAACAGAAAAAGCTCGTCAAAGCTCCAGTTATACAAATTAAGCTCTGCTGATAATGAAAAAGGGCAGCAGAGCCATATATTAAGATTTCAATCACAACAAGAGAGACGACCTAATAATCAAAGAGAAGAAAATGACTGCCACATCAGCAGACAGGATGGCGGCCATGTCAGCAGGCCATCCAGCTGTACATCAAACAGTCAAACAGATCATGGTTGAAGATTGTTGGTGCAAAATCATTATAACTAATTTGTAATACATTCTAACCTGTTTCAGCCATATATTGTGTTGTTCTTGTAAATGCTGTTTAACGAAACCAATGTGAAAACTTCTTCTCTGAAACATAAATTTTTTTCTTGTACTTTTAAAACTTCATTATTTTTGTTTTTCCTCTGGATTCTTCTATTTTTCATGGTATCAAAGCTTCAACCTAAGGGAATTTCTCTGATCCAAATCCAAGTTATATCCAAACAACAATTTCAAATGTAAAGACTCTACAAAGATTAATCACGGCTAATTGTGAATTGGAAATAGTTCACAAACGTTACTGCCATTAACACAAACCTATTTAATGGCTTTAAAAATATAGCTAAGCTCATGACCCATCAATCTTACAAGTAGCTCTCTGTGTCTTGCACACGTTATATTTCTCATAGTGATAGTGAAGAACATATATCTCTCTTGGACGTACGAAAGAATTTGTTGGACCACATCAATCTTGTGCATACATGTTTCTTTCATGTCCATCTATTCTTTCCTCTATAAATTCTTATGTAGTGTAATTTCTTTTGAATCTCACTTTGCACCTATAAATCCCAAAACAAACTAATAATAAAAAAAGAATGAAGTGACGGGCACTTTTCTGGCCATGTTGGCCAGCCGTGTTGCTAAGCTTAGGACCTTGTGCTGCTGGGGTTTCTAGAGCCTTGAGCTCCCAAACGATGACTCAAAATATAGCTGTTACACCGAAACTGGGAGCAAAGAACTGCTTAGGTTTCAATTCGCCTCTAACCATCAAATGAGATGTGAATAACCTGTCCTTTCTTTGAAACAAAGGGTTCTTCTAGTTCTTCAGGTGCTTAAAACAATTCTATTTTCTCCATATTATTATATATCTACAGTCAATAATTTTATATGAAGGCCTCCCAAAGGTGATGAATGCGAGCAAAGGTTTCCTACATAAAACGTGACGCGTATAGAAATCACATTGAGATCTTGAACCAACTCCAACCACAACCGCAATACTTACAAGATTAACTGATGACAATATGATCTGATTTCTGTAGGCTTTGGCCATGAAATGCACTTTAATCTCAACTATTTTCTTTCCTCTATTTTTCTTTTTTGTCCCTACCCTCAACAGAAATGTCATATATGCCTCGTGAAGGCAACCTAGCAAACATTTTGAATACCCAAATAGTATAAAAAAATACCTTTAATTTTCTTAAGAAGCTCTTGTTCTGATACAAATACCTTCTCCAGCTTCTTCCCAATCTTACTCTCCCAAAGCTCAACAAGTTCATTCATTGAGTACACATTTCCGGGCGGCCTCAAATACAACACCTTATTCAACGTTTGTGGATCATCCAAAGTCCTGATAGTGAACTCAGCAACATCACTTTCCTTCACAAAAACACCTGCAGACAAACCACACCACTAAACAGCAGTAGCAAATAAAAAAAACATTAATGACAGCACAAATGCTCAATATTTCAACAGACCTTTAGTATTCCCGTCGCCAAAAATTGTAACCTTGTCCCTCGGAGGGACCTTGAGGCCTGGCTGAACAAGCTGAGGAAGCAAATAACTCATGTAGAAATTGCAGGAAATGTAAGTGTAGGGAATACCATGAGCTTCCACAAAACGCCTAATCTCAGATTTCTGCTTATAAAAGTTGTAGTCCATGTCTGATATTCTAGTCTTATCTGGGTCCAACCCAAATTCTGAGGGAATAAACCTCTGCAACCCACCACCATCAACAAATACATAAATTTCACTAAAAACATAAAGTGGGCAATTTAAAAGAAAAAAGAAAAAATGAAGGAAATTATACAATAGAAGCAAAATTATCAGGAAATGAACCTCAGCAACCCAGCACCAGTTCATAAATTTCACTAAAATGCAGAAACTGGGTAGTTTAAAGAAAATGAAATTGTATCAACATTCCAAACCTTGATGCAGCCAGATTTTTTGATCACTTGGACAAGGAGCTTCTGAAGGAGGACTTGTTTGGCCGAAACAGCACAAATCACCACATCCACTTGCTTCACTGCTGCCATAAGGCTTTCTTCGTCTTCAAGTGAACCCTGAAACAGAGAGAAGGAATTAGTTGAAAAAGTTTCAGTACATTTTAGCAGAGAAATGATGAGAGCCAGAGAGAGAGAGAGAGAGAGAGAGAGAGAGAGAGACTTGGAGGAGTGTGACGCCGGCATTGGAGAGAGAGTGAAGCTTGTGGGACTTGTGAGGGTCGGAGAAGGAAGAGGGCCTGACGAGAGCAAATGCGGGGTGAGAAAATTGGAGGGTGGCTTTGGCCAAATGGTGACCAAGATTTCCTGTCACTCCGATTATCAATACTCTGCTCTTCTCCATTTATCAAACACTCTCAAATCCCAAGAAGAAAAAGTAAAAATATCTCTCAATATCAGTTTTTTTTGGGCTAACTTCTTACGTTTCTTGGATCAATCATCAACGTGTTTTTACGAACTCCCCTGATTATACCGAGGAAGAATTTACAACACATTTTGACACATTTTTTGTGCCTTTGGATTAGACCACGATGGATGGATGAGATTATTTCTGACATATCAATTTGTTTTCTTTTTCTAAAACACCGAATGTTTCTTTGTAATACAATTATACAACAATGTCATACCCATATGCAATTAAATTGTACTTTTGAGTCGAAAAGGTAAGTAGTTAAGAGCAGTTATCTCTGTATCTGAAATATCGCTTGTATCGTAAAAATAAATTTGTTCTTTAACCTTCTTCCTCTGACAAACATAGGAAAATGATAAGCCAACCCCTCATGAAATGCAGGTTTCTGAAATAGGCTGCATGGTCATAATTGTCATCTGGGTATTGGCCACTCCCTATTGGGGGGCTACGTTTTGTTGCAGCCATGGCAGTTCCTCCCCACCCTACTTCTCCAGCCCCATTTCTTAAATGAGGTAACATTTCCTTAGGCCAATACCCTACTGTAATGTTCCTGTCTGTTACTGCAAGCCACCAATTTGATGTTTGGGTATCCTACAAAGTACAAATAAACAAATTAATTAATGCAATGATGTTATCATGATTAGTAAAAGAAAGCATTCTTGGGAGAATAATGTGTAACGAGCATTTCTCACAAGAAGCAATATTGAAAGGGAAGAGGATTCGTGTTTCCGGTGTTACCAAACATTTGGTGCGCAAGATTTTTGGCCCTTACTAAATCATCCTTTGTTGTTCTGTGTATGGGAACTGTTCCATCAGGGCTTGCTTCCCTCTTAGACCATGTTTCGGATATCGGATCAGTCACCGGAGCTGAGTTTTTCATCTGAGCTGGAAATGAAGTTGGCCGCAGCTGCATAAAAAAATGTAATTCATCTTAAATTTTCGGATTTTTGTAAGACAATTAACAAAATGTGTTAAGTTTTTTTCTTCTTCTAATAATGCTATAGATTAACTAGTAAAGTACCTGGATTTTGTGATTCTTGAGTAAAGGGTTATCGAAGGCAGGTTGCTTATAAATGTCAACGCAATCAATAATATCGCCTTCTTCAAGCTTCGACACAAAAACAGAGAACCAAAATCAAACATGTTAGGCATCTAATTGCTCCTCAAGAAGTTTTCAGTGACAGAAAAAAAAAACAAAAACAAGAAAAAAACTATTTTAATTCCAAGAGTATCTGAATGGTTTTGACAGGAGGTTGTTAAGACTCTGAAGCTGTGTTTCCAGCTCCAAGTCTTCTTCTCTAGTGGTGGACATGGCTGTGCTGCAGCCATAATTAATAGTTTTATTTTCAATGTGGACAGGATAGAGTTTTGACCTTCATTAATAGTTTTATTTTCAATTATGATATCTTCAGCATTACTATTATAAGAATATTATTTTTTTGGAGTATAGCCGCGCGGCTATAAATGTATAGATTTTATTTGGAGTATAGCCGCCCGGCTACACTTTTAAAACAGTGTATTTACCGAGTTATACAGTTAACAAATTAATCAGAGTGATTAAAAATACGATTCTGACCTCGACAACAATGGATGCCTTGAGAAACTCACTGTGCAAGCCTCTCTCTCTCACTGCAAAACTCGCTGTGCAAGACCTGGAGATCGGCGCAGCGAACCCTAACAATAACCCTAGCTCCTCATCGTCCTCCATGAAGACCAAGTGCGTCGACCGCGAGACCACTTCACCAAGCCGCCGGAACTTCTCCCGTGAAAAAACCTCAGACGAGCGTGAGACGGAGCCAACAAACACTTCCTTCGTATCGCCCTGAGACTCGAGAGATCTGGATAAAATAAATTAATAAATAAAAGGGTAGAAACGTAATTCTAAATACAAATTGAACAGACTCTAAAGCCTTTGTGAAAGCCCACTGACCTCAAGCTAACAAAAATTTAAAAACATATGAGTAAGCCCAAAACAGAACTCGCTTATTTACTATATCATTATTATTTTCTATTTTATTGAGTGCAACCAAATGTTTCTTTATATTTATCGAGTATAGCCGCGCGGCTATACGTTTAAAATATTATATTTATACAGTATAGCCGCGCGGCTATACCTTTAAAATATTCTATTTTTTGCTTATAGTCGTCCGGCTATACGTTTAAAAATATGAAAAATCCACACTTCTATAAATGTGTTTATAAACAAAGCACCATGATGGTTTGGTAAGTATGGTTGACATTGAAGAATTGAACTAATGGACTTGGCTATAGGCTCGGCTAAAATTGCTAAGCCCGTTCTTTTGGTTGAAGGAGCAAAACAATAATTACACATGACAGGATCAAACCACATAATCAAACAAACCTCACCATAACTAATATTCCTGGTCATCATTTTTGAAACGCAAATAATTGCACAGTTGCTAACGGCTAAGACTCATAATCGCGCGTCTTCACTATCAGAGTTGTTTGAAAAGGAATCCAGGAGTTGTTTCTGTAATTAACCCTTAAACCAACAATGAAAAAAGGAATCAGGCACATGATCTCCTGAAAATAAGGCTCTCATAAAATCACTGGACCTCAAAGACTTGGTCAGCATCTCAATATTATGAAGATCTGAGGAGTGTTAGTCTTCAGGATGTGCTGAAGCTGGACCATAATACACTTGTTCTCACTACAACTACTTTTACTCTTCACAAAATTAAATCTCGTTGGTGAAAGTCAATGAAAAGGGTAAAAAATTTACTAAAATAACTAAGGCACGTCAAGTGACGAAAGAGAAAAAGAACAAGAGTTTAGTTTTAAGTCTCTCTTGCAACAGGCTTGTAGCTTAAGCGATTAAGAATATATTCAACTTTAAAAAATCAAAATTAAACTTTTGATTGGATAACATAGGGGAATTTTATTCTTTTAACCTTTATTTCAAAATCCTCTTTATACATTCCAATAGAGTAATTAAACGACTGTACAATTACCACCAGGCCCTCCAAAAGAAAATCTATAACCCCAAAGGGCGATCTTAGAATCTTTATCATTTTGTAGACCATAACATAGGTTTATGGATGCCCTAATGGAACACTTCTGCATACTCGAACACAGGATCAGCATCATCCTTCCCTTCATGAAATGTATGTCTCTGAAATAGCCAACATGTTAATACGTGCCATCTGGGTATTGGCCACTCCCTAGTGGGGGAGCATTTTCTTTCTCTTGAGCCATGGCAATTCCTCCCCACCCCACATCTCCAGCCTCAATTTCCAAACTAGGTACTAGCTCCTTTGGCCAATACCCTATGGCAACATTCTTAGTCTGATACCACAAGCCGCCAATTTTTTGATATGGAGTCCTATAAATGGAAACAACAATATTAATGTATGTAACCATCAATTTTTGGTTGACTTCTAAGTTTTTTTATTTTTGTTTTTGTTTTCTAATATGTGAGAACGGAAGATTCGAACTTGTGACATTTTCCAACTTTCTAAAAGAGAATTACAATTAGGAGCCAGTTTGAAGAGAGAAACACAAAATAATGGTGAGACCTGTGACGTTACGACATGTCAATGTGAGCTAATTGTGATCTTGGAGCTCGTATGAAGAAGAATCTTGGAAAGAAATTGAGGATCAAAGCATGTTTAAGCATTACCAAGCATCCAGCAATAAGTCTTGTAAAGTAGTAAGGCCGACCACTATCAACCCAAACATGGGTAGTACTAGATTGGTCTTGTGCCACATTTAGTCTGAATATCGAACCGCTACCAAGAACTCCAACATATCTAATTAGTAGCATACTTCCATTTATTTTAAGGAATACTTGCTGCATCTCACAATCAAAAGATATTAGAAGACTTATTAAAGACGAGTAATGTTCTTTTGCTAAACTTATGTTGTCAACAAATGTTTATATTGCTACTGATTATTTAGTGTACCTGAATTTTGTGATTCTTGAATAAAGGGTGATCGAGGGCAGGCTGATGATTGATGTCTACGCAATTTATGATATCACCATCGAGCTTAATTCGACACAAAAAGGAAAAAAAAAAAAAAAAAGTCAAAATCACATCGATAATTTTGACTACGAAAAAAATAACAGATCGACAATATCAAAGTGTGACTCAGGCAAATCCATAAACTTCAAATAATAATCGTTCATATTTTAACCTATAGAAAACTTCCAGAATAATGATGGCTTTGCTGTATAAATGTATGGATTAATAAAGTTATGGGAAGTGGTTTTTGATTATTCATCTGAATGTATATATCTGTTCTTACTCGAGTTGAAAGAGAGAGAGACACTAGGTACTTTTAGTCCCACATTGACAATTTAGAGAACAACAAAGCGCTTTATATAGCTTGAGGGCAGCTGAGAGGTCACGACCTTACTTGGACAGGATTTGTTCTATAGTAATCGTACCTCTGTATCCTTGATTTCTAAGGAGACAGGAATCCCAACCTGGTGGATGAATCATGACCGTGTGATCAGAGCGTGATTAACATTCTGATGGTCCATGTGATCATCATGACCGTAGAGGATCGTTCTCAGTCAGTCTTCTCTGTCTGGGGTGGTCACACGGTTGTCTGACAGGTTCCCCTCTTTTTTTCAATTCCTTCCATTTTTGTTTATTTGATACATTAATACTAAAAATAATGAATAATTTTCCTTCATTTTTTAATATGCTATTTGCCGGAAAGAGTTTGATAATATTCCGTATACGCTTATATGTCTCAATTAGTTTTATTTAATATTTGAGTTATAGCCTTTTAAATTCAGGGTATTTATTGTTAACTTCTTGCTATTTCTTTGTACATACAGGTATTGGAGGCAAAAGATAAACAAGGCATGTGTCAAACTGTAAGTAGAGGATTGCATTGATTCATCGAAACAAGTATCACGCTTGATTACATATTTGCCAATAAAAAGGATCCAAATTATGACAACCTTACAATATAAATTGTACAAATCAATAAAGTTATTATAACAATTTTTTTATTGTTCATCGATAAATCTTTTATTGCTCACTTTTTCAAATAAAAGCCACGTTGCAATCTCCGAGTCCAAACTATTAAAAAATTGAACTGAAGACCAGAGAGATCACAGCGACAGGACTCCCTTTGTTAGTCCCACATCGACGTTTTACGAAACACCGAAGCGCTTCATATGCCTAGTCGACGGCTAAAAGGCCACGACCTTACTTGGACAGGATCTGTTCTATAGTAATCGTACCTCTGTATCCTTGATTTCTAAGGAGACAGGAATCCCAACCTGGTGGATGAATCATGACCGTGTGATCAGAGCGTGATTAACATTCTGATGGTCCTTGTGATCATCATGACCGTAGAGGATCGTTCTCAGTCAGTTTCTCTGTCTGGGGTGGTCACACGGTTGTCTGACAGGTTCCCTATTTTTTTATATTTCCTTTCATTTTGTTCCGGATGCAGGATTGTGTTGGTTTAACTAAATGTTGATGGATGCAGAAAATTTGGGTTGGAGTCCTAACACTAGTGTACTGTGTAAATTTAGTATATTATCGTACTTCTCTTCTAAAAAAGATTTGCACAAATACAACCAAATTTTTTTTTTAAAAAAACAATTTATCACTCATAATTCATTTTCAGTATGATTTCACTGTTCATCACGTGTCGTACATGCGGGCCCTTTTTCAGGTGTACTTTGGCAACTTAAGAATAGGTCCACATGCAAAGGACTCACTAGTGTAGTGGTTTGAAGCAATTGCTTCTTCAGGAAAGGTCATAGGTTCGAGTCCTAGTATCCGTATTTTATGTGTGAGTTTAATATGCTATCACACTTCTCAATATAAAAGATTTTCTATTAAAAAAAAAATCTCCACATAAGCAGAATGTGATGTGTGTCGACGAGACGGAGGTGATACATTCACATTAAAAGATACTTTGCATGGTAGTTTGGATGGTATATATGCACACCCGTCAATGTGATGTTTGCGTAATTTTCCCACAAAACTATCTTAAACAAATGGGCTAAGTTTTGCTTGAAGTGCTTCTTTTTTTTGTTTCTAAAGAATTTTTAAAAAACATTTTTTTAATATTTAAAAATGAATTTTATTTTGTAATGGTCTTGTAGCTCAATTGCGGTTTCGTGTTTCATTTTCCACTCACCAATATCACTTTGAGAAAAATGAAAAAATTTCTGGAAAAAAAGGAAAAAAGAAACTAATTTTGTTTTGGAGAAAAAAAACATTTTCTTGATAGAACAATGTCTATATATTATTGGCAGTGAAAACACACCCCTTTTGGACAAATACTAAAAAAAGAAAGAAAAACACGCATATTAACATAACTGATAGAGGTATAATCTATGGGGATGAACGCCCTACTTAACGACGTCAAGTCATGAATGGGCATCATGGAGATCAACAGTTTATAAACATAACGGCTATTATATAAACCTTTCTGAATTTTGAAAATTCAAAATTGAAAGTGAGAAAAAGAATAGAAAAAAGTATAGGAAACCAAACCCATTATAAAAGGTGTGAGCGCATTTCGTCGATCCTGAATCTTCAGTAGCCAAAATTCTTCTCCAGAGAAAAGATTCGAGCAGTTCACTTTCCTTCTTTGTACTTTTATCGTTTTATTCGAGGTTTGCTTCTTACCCTTTCTCAGTTTTTTTCTTTTTTTTTTCAATGTTTTCAAATTCGTTTTTCCCTGTGTTTTTTTGTTGTTGCATAGCTCATATGGTGTTGTGCTAGATCTTTGTATTATAAATAAAAATCCTGAGTTTAAGTGCTTTGATTTTCAGTAATTCATATTTAAAACTGTAGAGTTCTTGGGAAGTTGAACTACTAAATTTTCAAGAAGTTAATTAGAAATTTCAGACTTGCTTTGTTTTTTATGCAAGATATTTTCTCAGCAACCAAACAGTTGTAAAGTGTAATCTCTTATTTCCAGTGGCGGATCCAGGATTCTCGAGCCAAGGGGTCACTGCGTAAAAACTTCGAAATTTTTTTTAGAAGAAAATAACACTAGAAAAACAGAAAAATAGTTTCCATCCAAATTTCAATTGTACACGATGAGTTCTTTATTAAAAACTTTGCATTAAAGTTTCATAAATCATTTATTTTTTAATAATTTTAGGCACTTTTGTTTATGTCGAACTCTCTGTCAGTGGCTTTCTTCCAGTGACTATTTTGCTCCTCTGGTTTGCAACACAAATTCCTTTTGATCTGCTCTACCTTGTCTTTCCTTTTCTTTCTCTCTCTATCCAAAATTAAAACTCACACATCTGTTACCATTGCGGTAACCCATCAACCAACCTCTCTCTCTGTCTTTGAGGACTTTTATCGAGCACGTTCAGTGCATCCAAGGGGTCAACAAGCTGCTGGCCAAGAGGTCTGCAACTGTTCTCCTGCGACCTCCACAGCAAACGCCGGCATGCCAAGGGGTCAATTGACCCCTCTTGTCCCTTGTTGCATCCGCCCCTGCTTATTTCTACATAGTTTTTAAGCAACTGAAGGTTTCTTTCAGGTGGGTATTTGGTTATTGCCTCAAAGATGAATGATCTAATGACCAAGTCATTCCTCAGTTACGTGGACCTCAAGAAACAGGCCATGAAAGACCTTGAATCGGAACCCGACCTCGAAATGGGCAAACTTGGCCCTGCTGATGAACAGAACCTTACCCAATTTTTCGAAGAAGTGACTGCAATCAAGGCTGATATGGAAGAGATTACAAACCTTCTTCTTGATCTTCAGGACCTGAATGAAGAAACCAAGTCTACTCACAGTGCTAAAGTTCTTAGAGGGTTAAGAGATAGAATTAATGCTGACATGGTAGCTATTCTGAGGAAAGCAAAAGGCATCAAAGCAAGATTGGAGTCGCTTGACCACTCGAATGTGGCTAATCGAAATGTATCAGTGGAGTACAAGGAAGGTAGCCCTGTTGATCGAATGAGGATTTCGGTGACTAATGGTTTGAGAGCTAAGCTGAGAGATATGACGAATGATTTTCAGTCCTTGAGAGAACAGATTGTTAAAGAGCACAAAGAAGGTCTCAAGAGGAGGTATTATAATGCCACTGGGGAGGAAGCAAGTGAGGAAGTGATTGATAAGATGATTTTGGAAAGTGGGCAGATCAAAGTTTTTGAGGGGAAGGCTGAGCTGGCAATGGAGAATCAGCAGAGGCATGAGGCCTTGAAGGACTTGCAGAGAAGCTTGACAGAACTCCATCAAGTTTTCCTGGACATGGCAATGATGGTTGAAAAGCAAGGGGAACAAATGGATGATATTGAACAGAATGTGGCTGATGCTGGAGCTTACATTCATGGTGGAACCAATGCTCTTTTTTCTGCTAAGCAGATGAAGCAGAGAAGAAGAAGATGGGTTTGTTGGATTGGGGCTTTGGTGTTGCTTGTGTTGCTGGTATGCCTGATTTCCATCTTAGCTTCTTGAAATCGTAGAGATCAAAGTTCATCCTGGATGTGGCTGTTATTGTTGTGCTGTAGTGGAGTTTTGGTCTGTGAATAATATACTGGAGTTGACTATACTGGCTGGCGGATTCAGTGGTTTCTTTCATTGCATTTGTCATTTAGAATGCACGGTTTGATGACTTTCTTGTTTTAGGCATAGCAATATGTTTGATGTATCTCCTCATCTTTCCACATATTTTTCTTCCTGTAATTTGGATTTTTTTGGAACAGTGATTCTCTTCTTGAATGTTTTGAAGCTTGATATGCATGATTTTGGCCCTACTTGTGATCTGAAACATTTTGCTCTTTTGTTATTGGTGCTTCTGCTCGGTAGATTTATGCATGTTGGTGACTCATCGACTGAAGATGATAGCTTATTTCTATTTTTCATGTTGCATCTACAAATATGCTAGGAAGGGATCTTTGGTCTAGGTCCAGGGTTTAGAGAGCTTAAAGGAGCCTTATATATTGCAATATGGAGGGTTGATAACCATTTCAATTTTAGTTTTTAGTTCATATTTTTTGTGTTAAAGTATAGAGGAACAAGGGGGAGAATGGAGAATGAGAGTGAAGATGGGATTTAGAGGGAAGATGAGAGGGGAGGATGGGAGGGAGAAGTAACAAAATTGAAAACAAAAATTAAAAACTGAAATCTATTTGAAATTGTTTTCACTTTCAAGTTTTTGTCACTTTTGTTACTCCTCCCTCCCATCCTCCCCTCTCATCCTCTCTCTCAATCTCACATTCACTCCCATTCTCACTCTCATTTTCCTCTATACTCTAGCACAAATGAAAACTAAAAACTAAAATTGAAATGGTTGAAAACTAAAAACTAAAATTGAAATGGTTATCAAACGGGCCCTTAGTTAGCCACTTTGAATTAAAATGTGGCCTTCTGTTTGGTTATGTTGCTGTGTTTACCTGGATTATCAGCCCTGAACCTTATGGCACCCCAACCACCGGTGGGAACTCCAACTGTGTTTCTCTCAGGAGGATCCACCAAGTTATACTTTGCCGGGTCCTTTTTCAGGTTGAAGTTCCCAGTTCCACTACCGACAACAAAGAAATTATAACCATGAAGGTGGAAGGGATAAGACTCCACTGTGAGAAGATTGGTGTCTTGTAGCACCAACTCAACTGATGAATTGTACGCAATTTTGCTAAGCCGGGTGCCTAGTTTAGTGCCAAGGTTGGCAGTGAGTAGTGCACCAGTATAATTGAAAGGTGTTGGAGGGCGGTCTGGAAAATCTGTTGTAAATACTCCCTTGGTGTTGAAATAATGAGCTTGAAGCAGCCCAATTTGGGGCATCACGAAAGTGATATTGTTTAAAGAAGCAGTGAGCTGTGTTCCATTGAGGCTAGTCGTGCATTGGCTAATTCCCAACCTGATCGTGTAAAAGAGATGTCGATCAACTTTAAGAGGTACACTGGCCTGGAACTGTGCTGTGTTTAGACTTCTTAGCTTGGCATTGAAGCTCAATGCAAAAGCTGTGTTATTGAGTGCCGGGAGTTGGGGAAGAACTGGCTGCGCAGTATTTGGGATGCCTTTGTACTGCAGTATTCTAGTGGCAGTTTTGTTGTCAATGGAAACCGGTGCGTCCATGAATGGCCTAGCTGCCATGAAATATCTGCTGGGCGCTTGGTTGGCTTGAACGAGAACGTTCGTGGTCTGGCCTGGCACAATTAGTATTGCTTGAGATGTGAATGATTTGGTGTAGACTGCATCAATTTCTACCACTATCAAGTTGTGTCCAGCAATGACAAAAAATAGCTCATCATTGAGTGCTGATGATTCGTAGCAGGTACGTCTCTCCCTGTTCAACCTCCAATGCATAGGTATCTGAGATTGCCAAAACAAAAAATGAGAAAGCAAAATCCCATTTTTCAGTTTTAAATAGCGGTGTCTTAAAAAAAAATAAAAAGTGATCTTGAGTATCTTGATTCTTGTTTCATGGATGGAAAAAACTCTTGCATACAACGTTACTTTCACAATAACTAGTCTAATGACCAGCATGTGAGAGTTGCATTGTATACACCAACTCACCTAAGACAATATTAGCCTCCTTGTATGGCTGAGGAAATGGAAAACCTGTCCCTTGTTTAGGTAAGATGACAATTGCTCCATACACAGTGGCTCTTAGCAAAAAAATATGTTCATGCCACCATAGAGTTCCTCTTTGCCCTGTTATAGTAATATTGTAGGTGTAACCATGCCCTGTCTTGATAGGACATTGTGTGATATATATGCAGGCCCATCCACCCACCCGTTTTGATATTGCTTTAATCCATGCCTACAAAATTCAACCAAAATGTCACATTAAAAAACCCAAATGTTCATATTAGTTTATGGTGTCATATTATTATCAATTCACATATAAATTTCCTACCAATGAATTGACATATTGTATTGTGCATGGTTGGTAACATTGACAAGATGTGTATCTCCTTCTCTAGCATAAACTGTAGGTCCAGGGATCATCCCATTTACTTTAACAATGGGTTTAGAATGGCACAACCTGGTCACATTCTTCACTTGGACCTGAAAATAGATGTAGAGATAAATAAATAAAGCAACCTATACTATAGATATGCTTTTAAAGTGTGACAATATTATGAAGTGCTCACATCAAATTGGTATGTTTTCAAAGCAGCTTTGGCTGGAGTTGAAATGAACCCAGCTAAACATAAGAAGAGAACTGCAGAACCCCAGCAGAAACCATTGGTTTTTGCCATTTTCCGTGATGTCAATGTTCGAATACAATAGCTGTGGGGGAAGTTTAAAACAAATTAAGCATCAGTTTGGAAGAGGGAGGCGTTGTTGTCAACATTAGGTAGAAACTGAAGAGGTTTCATTTGAAAACTGGAAGAGGGAAACAGAGGAGCTGAAGATCTTTAATCTCGTAATTTAAAAAAAAAAAAAAAATTATTTATTGTTTAGAGAAATGAGGGTCTAAGCAAGCAAGAGAGGTACGTGAAGCTAAGCATATGGCTCTCTTAAGCTTTAGAGTCAAGGAAAATGGTTGGCATCCACCGTGTGTTTCTTGTTGACATATCCACTTTTCCCCTTTTTTTTGAGCTACTATGCAGTATGTATGCCTTTATAAAACAAGATTCAGCGTTTGGTGTTTTAGAGTTTATTAGATATATAATCTAACAAACAGTTGTTGTGTTGCTACCCTTCTTTGAATTTGAACATATCAAGTGGTACTTCTCTTCCATATATCGGAATAGTTCCCAAGATTGCACGCTCTCGTTGATTTTTAGAGAAAAAAAAGGTAATTGGTCAAAGTTTGAAAGCTTTTTTTAAAAAATTTTGTACTTGGAAGCTTTTAACTTAAACGTGAACTAGTTTGTCGCTGTTCTATTCCATACCCTAATTTGAACACAGACAATAAGTTATTTTGGGAGTGCTCGGCGGATACACAATTGAAATCCACTATAAAAGATGGCTACCACACACCAACAAGCTTTTTTTTTTTTTCAGGGTAATATAGGGGGCAAAGCCCAAACCAAAGAGACTACACAGAAACATACCAACTAGCTTTTGTTATAGTGGTACTTTTCTTCCTAATATTGAAAGATGTCACAAGTTTGAATCCTCCCTCACCGATTGATAAAATAGATAAATAAACGATGGCTCCCACATAATCTAGTAAAAGATGGACCAAACAAGCAAGAGTTTCTCCTAGAAAGGTACCACTTGACGGATGTAAAACTTTCATTTCTCTATTTCTCCCAATTTCGTTAAGTTTTGACCATGTGCCCCTCACGTAGAGGGGGTATTTTGGTTCACGGGAGCCAAATTCATCCCAGTTTACCCAAATTTTAACCCAGAGATGTAAATTTTTTCGATAGCAATCCTAAAATTGCGCCTAAAGCGAATTAGAAAAGTTTCAACTTGTGTTTTACTGTTACATCATTACACGGGCTCGAGTGAATTGAAATACCCCTCCATGTTTAACAAAATTTGGAGGAATTTGAGAGAAATTGAAATGTGTCCTTGAATTGCTCAAAATTGAAACTATAGGGATAAAATTGACAAAATTGAAACTATAGAGACCAAAGTGGTAAAACTGACAAACTACAGGAACTAAAAAATAAACTTTTGCTTTATTTTATTTGATGAAATGGTGTTTTAAGTCACTTACTGGGCCATTACAAACAGACAAGCTATTTAAAGCTCAACTTTGATGTTTTTATTTTGGGTAAACTACCGAATTACCCCCTGAACTTGTACATAACTATCAATTTACCCCTCAACTTTTTCTTCAGTAAATTAAGGGCTTGCATTAAATTTTATTATCAATGTTCCTCCCATCGTCAAAATTCCCACATTTCATCCATTAATCCGTCCATTTGACTCACATTGACTTTCTTTTAAGGGTTATTATGGTCAATCTACGTGGATTGAATTACCCAGGTGAACCTCACTTCTCATTTCGCACCTCCAAGGTTGATCCTCCATTTGTTTCTGGCGATTTCCATCTATCTGTGGAGAGAGAGAGAGAGAGAGAGAGAGATGAGGATGAACTTACCTGGCAGCATTGATGGGTCACACAGAGGGAGTTCGAAGACGACAGTTCATGGATGTTGCATCAAGGGTCTGTTATTGTGGAAGGGTTGCAAAAATTCAGACTTCTTAGACCTCTTCACATCCAGGACGAAGATTTTATGTTTGTGCACTGGTGAGTTAAATTTTGAAGTTTGGGTTTCAAATTTGCAGTTTTGAGTTTCCAAGTTTTAAAAAATTGTCTTTGCAGAATCGTTGTCAAATGTGGGAGTGGGGTGACCCTATTATGTGCAATAGATTTAAGCAAACAATTCCAGGACTGTTGAGGAGAATTAACAAGTTGGAATCAGAAAAAAAGAAAGGGAATTCGAAGCTAAAAAACCCATGGTTTTGGGTGTTGTTGTGCATGTTTGGGATTATTGTGTGGTTGATTTTGAATGAAGATAAAGGCACCAATGGGCAGCTGTAGAAAGGGATGGGTAGTTGGCATTTTGTAAGAGTTATAAAGGGATGGGTGCTTGCCATTTTGTAAGGGTTAGAAAGAGCCAAAAGACCTGTTCAAATGGGTGGATTGGAAATTCATCTGCAAATTCATGTGCCTCATCATCAGCATCATCATCTAAACCAACGCCCACTACAAACTGGTTCCCCAACTCACCAACATCAGTTTCAGTTTGAACTTCTACTTCAATGAACTGTGGAGTAGAGGCAGATGCCTGGCTCTCTGGGAAATGTGGTTGAGGCTTATATGAGAGATATAAAGGTTGAACTCTAGAGGTAGGTGTGTGCTCCATAAACTCAACTACATGGGCATCTACTTCAATTGGAACAAACCTCTTTCTTTTGTTCCAGTAGTGCTACTGTATTTTTTGATGGTCGTATCCTAAATACTTCCTATGTAACTGTTCACCCGTTTTCGCGTTCACTCCTGTGATGGAAGGGCGAAGTTCCCCACTGGCTTGGAGACCATGTGTTGGTCAACAAGTCAGCTTTCTTTGGTGTGCGAGCGTGCCACTGCTAGCGACGTAAATCCTAGCAGACTTCTTTTTAGAGTAGATGACTTGCGCCCCAAGTTACTGACTTCTAAAAATCAAACGATTGTGAATTTGGGTGAGGAATATCTCCCAAGTAAGTTCTTTTCTTGCCTCAAACTGGTGAGGACTTTCACAATTTATCTCAGTATCAAATGGCTATTCTGGCCAGAAATGTTTGATAGAAGTTGGGCTGTCTCAGGCAGAACTGCCTTTTACAGGATAATAAATATGCACGCTGACTCTAGAAAGGTTAAAAGATGGCCGGAACTCCGTTTCTGCTTGGATGGAAGGTTCCAATTTGGGCTGGACTGGACGCGTCTGGGTCGGTCCGTACTGCTTTGTGACTTCAAATGCTCGGCTGACCTGCAAATTGATACCAAAGTTGGATTTTGGCAGAGCTTTATGTTTGCTTCACGCTTCGTGAGGCCTTTTGAATGGGCAGAACTGCAGCTTCCTTAGTTTGAAAGGGACAGAAGTGGCTATTCTCGATGGTCTGATGCGCTAGGGTTTGCACTACGAGAGTTGTTCTGCTTGGGCAGGACTCTTCATGAGTTCGCTGAGGTCTCCACGTTTGTGAAAACTCAAACTCTGCTTGTCTTGGCTTTTGCTGAACCAAATTTGTAACGAGAGATCTCGTTTTAGAAGACTTATTCTCTAAGTCTGGACTTTGGGATTCTGATCCAAAGCTGGTTTTTCTTGGGATCCAAGTGAGCTTTTGGCTGTTTTCTTGTTGTTGTTTTTTTTTTGA
>NC_047657.1:10276796-10387683 GCF_902201215.1 Prunus dulcis
CAAGGTAGTTTAGATATTTAGTTTTACTCAACTATATTTTTTTACAATGGGGGTTAAAATATTCTTAGATATTTTATGAACCCTTATTTTTGTCCACTCACCTTTTCAAATATTTTGCGCCCCCAGGCTGTAGCGTGCACAGGATATCCACCACCGGGCCATCTTGACTTCCGCACCTTCTTGGTACAAAAGCGATGGTGTGTAAAACGATTAACTTACCTATATACTATTAGACTGCTCTGATATTGCCCTAGAGTGAGATTGAAACTTTTGGCATGTTTGTTGAAGTGCTGGCTGTTGGTTGTATGGATATTTATGCCCGTTTTGATAGGTGTAAGTTTTGGGATTGAACGAAATATAGGGGAGACTCTGCCGAAATTTCGGTAGGAGTCAAGGTTAAAATTTCAAGTAGAAGGGCAAATAGGTCATTTGTGCCCGACATTTGCCAAGTGTCGGACACGCACAGGGTTCGACCCGAATTCCAAAGCGAAATTTGGTTCGGGTCCTGTCATATGGAATATTGTCTCTAAAGAGTAGTTTAATGAAATTAAACAATACATAGTTGTAGAATGTATGAGTGTTATATCATAGTTTTTCTTAAAATAATAAAATATGAAGGGCCCTAAAATATGGCCCTGCATGGCTGGAGATGAAAAAATTTAACCCTACACTAGTCTTTAAAAAATTAATATTTTAGAGGGTTTAAATTTATAGTCATTGACTACATTTAGCCCTATAACTAGAGATGGACACTATCCATCTAATCTTCCTCCATTCATGTAGAAAAACTTGTATGAAACGAGAATAGTACTATTTCGTTATTTTTGGTCAATTACAGACTATCACGTGAAAAAATTATCATATATGGCATATCGTGATTGACCGAAGATGATAAAATAGTGATATCCCTATTTCATATAAGTGTTTCTCCCATTCATGTCAAAATCAAATGGAAAATATTTAAAAGTATTTTCTCTTATTTTTATTTTTTAAAATTTTATTTTCTATTGCCTATGTCTTAGGTAATTGGAACTACCAACACGACATGTGTTTATCAATATTTTTCAATGGGTCAAATTTATTCGCCTCATGAACTCCATGCTTTTTGCTTGTTTTGGAGAAAGAGATACCAACAAGTGAAGCGGCAATAAACCACCACATGAGGCAGGACCTACATGCTCACACGCCGTCCACCCTTATGAGGCGGGACCTACCCTTTGTCTTCAACACTAATAATATGATGTTTGGAGCGTTCTGAGCTCCAAAAAGATACCCGAATTTTTTCCCTCTTGACCCCACATTGAGAAATGACGTGGCAAGGGCCCATTGAGTCAAGGTCTTGGGCCTAGAAGCTAAAGTATCCAAGTCCGAAGCAAAAAACAAGGGGATGAGACCCAAACGCCCACGGCCGTGACACAACAGACTCGACCCAAGAAACAAGGCTTGGCCCAACCCAAACCATTATGGAGGCGGAAAAGTTTGACCAAAAGCAAGCTCGGCGGCTATTCATATTTTGTCGTTAATGTAACACATTTATTATTCTGGTAAAAAAAGGTAACACATTTATTATAGTTTGAAGACTAAATTCATATTTTGATCATTAGAAATTACATGGTTTTTTAAAATATGAAAATTACAGGTTACAAGGGTATTAGACGAGCAATTCTTAAGAACACTCAATTTTATATAATTTTGTGTCTGTTTCTCTTATTTACTAGATTTCACCCACGAATAAAAGTTATAGACATAAAATTGTGTGGAAAAAGCATTTTGGTTTTTCAAAAATAATAACAAAATATTCAAGGCTAGTTAAAAATAACTAACGATGCTCAAGTAAAATTTTAAAACTGGCTTGCTAAAACGCTTTTAAAGTCATCTTTATGCTAAAATAACTAAAATTTGACTAATGTTGTTGCAGATTCTCTTATTACCTAACCTTTCTCATGTCGCATGATGCAAGTGATAGAAAAAAAACTAGTTTTTTTCTTCATAGAATTAAATTTGTATACAACCAATGTTAAGAGAAGAAAAAAAAAATATTGGTTTTTACAATGTAAGATTAAAATATACTCTAAGGAAATAAGAATTAAAAAAAGAAGGCCAAAAAAGCAAAAGAATTTGGTCATTTTGTGCAAAATTACCAAATTGTCTGGCAGCATAAGGCATCATCCCATCACCCGATATTCAGATTCTACCCCCTCGCCTTGGTGACTTCTATTCAACAACGATTCATGCGCGTCACTGTCCGTTAAATATAAAAACAGAAAAGAGAAGAGAAACAATAAAAATACTTCAAACCCACACAGATCTGCACGCTTTTTTTCTTCTCCAACAATTCTCGCCAATCAATTCTCGCCGCTCTCCAAGCTTGGCAGTCATCGAAGGTCAGCTTTCCTATCACTTTCCTTTCTGGTTTTCCATTGTTCATTGTTGATTTGGATCTGGATTTGCCTTTGATTGTGCTAAGTGTTCATTTGTATTGTCTCTCATTTTGCATTCAATCACTCGTTTTTGGGAAATCCCAAAAACTTTTGTTCCATCTTGTGTGTTTTGAATTTGGTGGGAGCTGGTGATGCTGGATCTGTATTTTGAAGCTTCTTTGTTTGTTTGAGGACATTGTCTGTTTGTGCCAAACCCTAGCTTTTAGCTTGATTGCTGAGAAAAAGAGTAAGCATGGGAAGAGAAATGAACAAGTTGAGTTTTCGGTAGTAATTTTTGTTGGTTTTGTTTACATGTAATGAAATATTTAGTAGTTTGCTTAGTTAACTGGTTTTCCAACTTTTCTTGGGCCCCAAAATTAGTGAAAGCCTTCTAAGGTTTCTCATTCTACGTTCTCTTAGCATTCGGAAATCCACATTAGGATTTCTTCTCTTTTACATATCCTGGACTGGGATTGTTTTTTGCATAAGGGGTCTGTTGTGTTCACTTGAGTTTGCTGCTAGCCTATCATACATGATGCATACATATAGATATACACATCAACATACGTATATCAGCATATAAACTCATTCATACACATATGTATATGTTTGGTGCTTCTTGTGATTGTGACTACTTATTTTGATAAGATCGTACCATTGTATTAACAGATTGTGAAGTTTGGAAATTGAATTGAATGGAGGGAGTTGGGGACGAGAGTGCCTCGGCGGCATCACCTGTCAACAAATGGATATTTGACATGTCGAGGCTCTATCAGTATTATCTGGATAAGACGACTCCTCATTCAGTCCCAAGATGGGTCGGAACTCTTGCTTTGTTCATTGTTTATGCGCTGCGGGTTTATTATATTCAGGGGTTTTACATCATTTCATATGGTCTTGGGATCTATATACTAAATCTTCTGATTGGATTTTTATCACCATTGACTGACCCTGAGATGGAGGCTTCAAGTGGGGCTTTACTGCCGACAAAGGGTTCAGATGAATTCAAGCCTTTCATTCGCAGACTTCCTGAGTTTAAGTTCTGGTAACTTAATGTTCCCATTTTTATCGTATTTTACATTGTTTGCATTCTATAGGTTATTGGTTATCTTCATATCACTCCTATATGGTAATGCTTAATGTTTTTGGGGTTGTGAAACATTTACTGGTTGCCCCTTTGTGTCTTATACTTTTCTTGTTTCATGGAGATTGTGTGGTAATCAGGTTACTTGGAGAAAAATGGTTTTCAAGGCGTTGCATTTGATGAAATCCTCTCTCTCTTTTTATTATTATTATTATTTTTTATAAAGTTTTCTTTTAATTTCCCATAAATGTTCAAATGGTTTTTACTTTTAGCAGGAGTCTTGTTTTCATTGCTGTGTGAAAGGCTCAAGAAATTTTAGTGCGCTGGTTCTTCTGCTTCATTAAAGTTTGAACCATGATGTTTGATTTTTCCGTTTCTAGCTCAGTTGTATTATCTTTATCTTACTTATTGGAAATGTTTCTCATCTTCCCACCTGCCATCTCTCTCTCTTCCCTCCCTCCCTCCCTCTTCATTGATGTATATGCCCAAAGATGTGTGTTGTTTAAGTTTCCAGTGTCAGTCTCTAGATTCCGAGAGAAATTTCTGTCAGGGATGGTGAAGACTTTAAATTCCATATTGCGGAGTTCAGGACAATTTTCCTGCCTAAAGATCTTGGTGGTCCTTGGATTAAGCTGTTAGTCTTGGCAAATGAAGCTTATGTTGGAAGAATGGTTATAGGAGTTTATGGTAGAGAAAGAGAGTCTGTGGGGAGTCCTGCTATAAAGTTTTCTTTTAATTTCCCATAAATGTTCAAATGGTTTTTACTTTTAGCAGGAGTCTTGTTTTCATTGCTGTGTGAAAGGCTCAAGAAATTTTAGTGCGCTGGTTCTTCTGCTTCATTAAAGTTTGAACCATGATGTTTGATTTTTCCGTTTCTAGCTCAGTTGTATTATCTTTATCTTACTTATTGGAAATGTTTCTCATCTTCCCACCTGCCATCTCTCTCTCTTCCCTCCCTCCCTCCCTCTTCATTGATGTATATGCCCAAAGATGTGTGTTGTTTAAGTTTCCAGTGTCAGTCTCTAGATTCCGAGAGAAATTTCTGTCAGGGATGGTGAAGACTTTAAATTCCATATTGCGGAGTTCAGGACAATTTTCCTGCCTAAAGATCTTGGTGGTCCTTGGATTAAGCTGTTAGTCTTGGCAAATGAAGCTTATGTTGGAAGAATGGTTATAGGAGTTTATGGTAGAGAAAGAGAGTCTGTGGGGGGTGATGGTGCAATGAAAGTTTGGCTGTATAGAAGGTGGGTGGAAAGGCATGTAGGCTAGAGGCCTGGCTGATGACTTTGGAAGGCTATAATGAATGGCTGGATTCTTTTTGGAAATGAGCAAGGCTCAAGTAGGCTCAAGTTTGGGCTAGGAATTGGGGTGAATTTTTGTGCTGTGGCGAGGATGCTTCAAATGATTTGTTCCCTTCTCTCTTTCCCTTGGCAAAGAACAAGAATCCATGGGTAAGTGTGACTATTGGTCACTGCATGCGAGTGGAGGTGTTTTATCCCACATTAAACTCTATAGAGGCAGACTTATAGTTGCACTTTTCAGTACAATTAAAGTTGGGCATCCGAAGAATTATGCACTTAGTATTCTGTTTCGGTGGTTAGGTGCTCAGTGCTTATGTAGTGAACGTAACTTCAAAGAGTTCATAGGTTGCTATTCTTGTAAGCATATCCCATGTTTGCACCAGGGTTTTATTTGCCCCATTTGATTAATATATTTAATTTGATAAAATTAAAAAAAAGATGTGGAAAGTTTCACGTGACTGCTGCAGCCATAGAATCGTGTTAGAGAGCCAAGCGTATTTGTAGCTGGCACAATATAAATTATTGTCTTGCCAAAGAATAACAATATTTAAAGGTATCAAAACTATTTTGTTGATTGAGCTTGTCTTATGTAGTTGCTGCCCCCTTGGAGAATCTTCTTGCCATTTGCAATAATCTTTTGTGCTTCTGTCACAGGAAACATGTGAACATGCCCATATATATAAGTTAAATGATTTTTTTTCAATTAACTTCGCTTTACAAGGTTAAAGGAAAAATCTTGTTATTTTCTTTATTCATTGATGCAAGTAATTCATGGTTCCAGGTATTCTTTCACAAAGGCTTTCTGCATAGCATTTGTCATGACCTTCTTCTCTGCATTTGATGTCCCTGTCTTTTGGCCCATACTGCTTTGTTATTGGATCGTTCTGTTCGTCCTAACAATGAGGCGTCAAATTGCGCACATGATCAAATACAAATATGTTCCCTTCAACATTGGGAAGCAGGTGAGTCTCAATTACTTTTCGTTATTTTTACGTATATCACCCCTATCACTTCTAGAAGCACTATCCGTTCATTCTATGGGTTACAATTGCACTGGCATCAGCATCTGACTTGTCATGTAATGAGATTTCCAGTGTTTGAAAAATAACAATCTGGTTCCCTTGTTTTTTGCAGAGGTATGGCGGCAAGAAACCTTCTGCAAGCAGCAGTGGCCGGAAAGACTGAAGCCCTCAGCTGTCACGTAATTAGAACAAATAGAAAAGTGACTGATGGGGAGTAGTAGGAAAGATTTAGGCATTGTGAAAATTCATGAAACTGATAGTAGAATTTTTCTTGGAAGGATATGCAAGTATGGATTTCATTATGCCTTCACAAAACATACAATTGGGTTATGTGTGGTCTTTAATTGTTATACACATTACTATCCAGTTAAATTTTGATATTACTCCCATTGTTATGCATGATGCAGAGACATCCCCAATTCTGTTACATCTTATTCATGGAAATTTTCCTGCAGTCATTCAGATGCTTGCCATGATTTCATGTCCCAAATGTCGGTGAATGTGGCATATACTTATAGCTTGTGTTCTATGTGATTCCATACTTGAATAATCAGAAATTAGATTGATAAGTTGATCTCAAACTCATACTCATTTGTTCTCTCTCCCTTATTCTTGACTTTCTTGATCCATGACCTTCCTTGTTCGAACTCTGAAGTCTTTAGAGACGAGACTGACCAATAAACTATTTTTGGTCATTTTAGCACCCATACTATATTAAAATGGTCAATGCCACCGTTTTTCCAAATTTCATCCAAATATTCGCCCAAAATCTCACCGTGAGTAATTGTTTAGGCTCCTTTTTCTTCTTCTTTCTTTTTTGAGAGGAACTTCAAATATTCGAGGAAAACCTTATTGAACTGGAAAAAATAACTTAACAATTAATTCATCGGGCTTTACCATATAAGGACAAATATGAGGGTATGAAGACAAAATGATCCAGCATTTTCAAAATTGAACAAACCGATCCAATCACTCTACGACAGCGACATTGACTCTCATGTCATAATTCTTATGTCACTCACTAAAGTGACATTGAACAAACTGATCCTATTTTGCATACCTAACTCTCATGTCACTAACTGAGAGTGACATGAATAATTTTTGTTAGTGGACCGGAAGAAACAATTTAAAACGTCTTGAACTTATTTAACATTGCAAATTGTGTAAAGGACTTTTTAATAATTCTCTTAATTCATTAAAAAAAAGATTGGAAAAAGAAAAAAGAAAAATCTCAACCTAGCCCAATATCGTGTTACCCTTTCCAGGACCAAGGTCTTAAATATCAATAGTTTCAAAAATATCGGTGGTTCAAAAACACGGAAATATCGATTGAAATATTGGGAAAATATCGATATTGATAAAAATTAGATAAAAACCACCGAAATTATGATAAATACATGGAAATTTTTAATGAAACTTTAGAAGAAGTTTATTTAGTCAATCATCTATTATTTTGACACAAAAAATTGGAAGGAAATGTATTGCATAGTGGGTTTGAGTGATTTAAGTTGATTATATTGCGACCTGGCAATCTCTGTGACTTAGAAAATCTTGAGTAATTAATGAAAGAGAATTAAACACCCCCTAGTAATTTATTTATCATTTCTTAGTACAATATTTTACACTTTATAAATTACATGGTAAGATACATGAATAACCTTAATTCATGTTATTTACTAGGCATGGAACACATTCTTATATTTATTATTTTATCAAAAATTGAAAAATAATTAAAGATGTAAACCAACTTGATTTGTCTTGAAAAATAGGCACTTTACCATGCTTAAAAAATAATAGTGAAGATTGAAAATTAACTAAGAACATAAATAAATTTATCCAATGAAGAATTAAATAGGAAATAAAGAAAATGATTATAGAAATTTAAGTAATTAAGCAACAATTTATTTCACGTTATTCATTGGACATGGTACACGTTCTTATATTTATTATTTATCAAAAATTGAAAAATAATTAAAGATGTAAACCAATTTGATTTTTCATGAAAATTAGGCACTTTACCATGCTTAAAAAATAATAGTGAAGATTGAAAATTAACTAAGAACATAAATAAATTTATCCAAGGAAGAATTAAATAGTAAATAATGAAAATGATTATAGAGATTTAAGTAATTAAGCAACAATTTGAAGGAGAATTTAGTAATGTAAGTACTTATAATGAATAATAAAATAATCAATAACATTAAATGGATTAAATAGAAAAGGAATTAGTACCGCTTTGTCCCGTTTCTTAAACTTGAGACAAAAACGCTGCGTTTTGATTCTGCAGTGAAAATCTATAAAACCTTGGCAAAACCCTAATAAGCAAGCAAAGACATTTTTCAACACTCTGCGTGTTGAGGGAGAGAAGAGCCATGGGCAAGGTGAAGGGCAAGCATCGTTTGGACAAATACTACCGCCTAGCCAAAGAGCATGGCTATCGCTCTAGAGCCTCATGGAAGCTCGCTCAGCTCGACACCAAGCACCAGTTCCTCCACTCCTCTCACGCCGTCCTTGACCTCTGCGCCGCCCCCGGCGGTTGGATGCAAGTCGCTGTGCAGCGCGTGCCCGTTGGCAGCCTTGTCGTGGGCGTCGACTTGGTCCCCATCGCCCCGGTCCGCGGCGCCTTCTCGATCCAGCAGGACATCACCAAGCCCGAGTGCACGGCCAGGCTCCGGAAGCTGATGAAGGAGAACGGCTGCTCGGCTTTCGATTTGGTGCTTCATGATGGGTCGCCTAATGTCGGTGGGGCCTGGTCTTCGGAGGCCACTGCGCAGAACGCTTTGGTTGTTGATTCGGTGAAGTTGGCTACCCAGCTTTTGGCTCCCAAAGGCACATTCATCACCAAAGTATGTGTTGAATTTTCATAATGGGAAATGGGTTTTTGTGGGATTGCATTGGTTTTTTGGTACTCTCTGAAAAATAGGTTGGAATTTGGATTGTCTGCGTGGTTACTTCAAATGAAAAATCTAAATTTGAGTTTGTAAGTTGAGTTCTATTGATTTGGCTCATTGTTGCATTCCATGTTAAACCGGTAAGCAGCATAATGTAGTGACATACATGTTATGTATGCTTTATCTTTTTAGAACATGATTTCATCAAACTTCTGTTTTCAAATTTATTTGTCTGTATTTAATTTTTCTCTGTTGTTTCCATAATATGTTTTCATCACTTGTATTCTGGATGGGACGATGCAGTTATTTATACTTCAAATATGCATGCAATAGCTATTTTCAATTTGTTTTTGGAACTTAAACTGTTTAATTTGTTAAGAATCGAATTGTGGAAGTCCTAACATATAATTATTTTGTTGTGGATCTGTACCGGTTAATAGGAATGTATGCATGTATGTATGACTTTTTTTGTGTGTCTATGTACATTTGGTTTTTGAATGCGGAGTGCTTATCTTTTGTTTTCTGTGTTTGTGTGTCAATGTACATTTGGTTTTTGAATGCTGAGTGCTTATCTTTTGTTTTCTCTCAGATCTTCAGGTCGCAAGATTATAATGCTGTCTACTATTGTATGAAGGAGGTGATTTTCTAGTTCTTTTTAAAACATATTTATTTAATAATAAAATAAAATAAAATAAAAGTAGCACTTTAGATTGATGTGCCTAACTGATCCTGGCATATATTTTGCAGTTATTTGAGAAAGTTGAACAGGATAAACCAGCAGCTAGTCGTAGTTCATCTGCTGAGACATATCTTTTGGGTTTTAAGTACAAGGCTCCTGCAAAGATTGATCCGCGTCTACTTGATGTGAAGCATCTATTTAAATCTGTAGAACCTCAGAAGAAGGTAACTCATATTAGATGAAACAGAATACCAGCTTCTTTCACATATGGACTAATATCTTGCTCTTTTTATTATAATTGTTCTATTATATTTTTTTTCTCCTAATAACTCCTTGATATAGGTGGTGGATGTACTAAGAGGAACAAAGCAAAAAAGACACCGTGATGGGTACACCTTCTTTCTAATTTTGCTATTGTTTTTAAAATTTAAAATTTTATATCTTCACACATACACATAATCACTGTTATGTGAGGTTCAGCATTTTAACCGAACCAGGAGATTGCATGTCGTTTCCTGTAAGATTGTATAATGCTTTAAGTATTTGTAATTGTTTATGCGTATACAGTTTGAATGTAGATAGGTGGTTTGTAAATGCAGAGTAACATGAATGGGTCAATGATTTTGCTCTGTTCTCCATGATTGACCTTGTGTGTTCAAATATTTTTGGGTTCTTATGATTGATATCCCTGCTCGGTTCTTTTATATACGGAAGCTGAACTGTTGACTGATTGGGTTGTATATACAGGTATGAAGATGGCGACACAATTTTGAGAAAAGCATCTTCGGCTGCTGACTTTATTTGGTCTGAGGCCCCTCTTGATATCCTTGGTTCCGTTACTTCCATAAACTTTGAGGGTGAGGCATCTTTGCTCATCAAGGAGCACGCTCTAACAACGGAAGAGGTAGGCCTTTTTATGTTTTTCCTTTGTATTATTTTTTCTCTTTATTTAGATTTTTTTTTCTAGTTGCTGAAAAAATAGATTTTCTTTTCCCCTTAAATACTTTGGAACCCCCTTAGTGTTCCGACCAATCTAACCATTATGGTTTGACAGGTTCAAACTCTCTGTGATGATTTGCGTGTTTTGGGGAAGCAAGATTTCAAGCATCTTTTGAAGTAAGAAATGCTATTTCTTTCATTATCTCTTAGATCTAAAGATTGCATTTCCAGACTACAAGTTTTTCTTTCTCTTCCCTTATAAATCTGTTAAGCACATATCTCTGCTGTAATTGCATTTTTCTTGCTATTTTAGCTATTGAAGTTATCGTTGTAACATCAATTGATTCTTTTGAGCAAGGGTGTAAGCAGTGGCAATTAATTAGGTGATTTACCACCTTTAACTATAATAGTTGGGATCACCATATCTTTTAGGAACTATGACTCCCAATATAATTCAGGTTTAGGTTGGGCTTACTATATGAATCAATTTAGATATAACCTTTATCAATTCGGCTGTGAGGCATGTATTGTCCCTCTCCTGATAGCAGGGTAGTATGTATGTCATTTATGATCGTTATTGCATTAGTTTTGGGCTTGTATATCTGAGACTGCATGAGGCTGAGTAGGGCAATTATTATTCCACTTGGCTTCGGCAATTATATAATTATTTTCAACTTGGCTCGTGTTATTTGGTCTTACCTTCCAGTTGATGGGTTGTTGAAATTTCTTCTGAAGTAAATATCAGAGGGTTTACAGTTCTGTTTTACATCACCTCTTGGATTGTTGGAAGAATAATTGAAATCAGAAGTATTTTTAGTCATGACAATACAGATTGCGGAGAAAAAAAGAAAAAATAGTTCAATTGCAATGCAGCTGCTAGACATGCAGTTGCTGCGCTCTAGCTTTCTTACTTATTAATGCATGCTGAGTTGTCATGTTTGTATTGTTATTTAGGTGGCGGGTGCAGATTAGAAAGGCCTTATCTCCTGAGAAGGCTAATGCTTCTACTGCCAAGGAAGTTGAAAATGAGGAGAATAAGGAGGATGACGAAGACAAAATACTCAATGAAATGGAGGAGCTGACATATGCTATGGAGCGCAAGAAGAAACGTACAAAGAAGCTTCTATCCAAAAGACGAGCTCAGGTTTGTAGCGTTTTGTTCTCTCTTTTCCTATGTTCATGCATACTCATTGTTTTTGTTGAGTCATGAAACTGGTACATGATTATTGTTCTTGGAGATTATACACCATAGTTTCGAGATGAAGCCTGATCTTGTAAAGTTAGGTTTTGTAAGATCTATTAATCAGTGTGGTGGGTGCCTTGTGTGAGCATTTTAGTTGGATTCAGTACCAAGATAGACTTGTGCAGGGCTTTGCCAAGTTTGACCTTACAGGATTCATGAAGTTCTTTGTTAGATTGATCCTTAGGATCAAGCTTTGATTATATACAGCTTAAAAGATAGTTTAAACTTATCAATCAAACATGAAGCCTGAAAGTTTAGTAGCTTCTTGGGTGCTGTCAATAGTTTCATGTTTGGTCTCCTATGTAGATATGCAATTATCTTGCTGATTTGTTCCCTTTCATTAAATCTCAAATTTTCAGGACAAGGTACGGAAGGCAACAGGGATGCAAATAGATGCACTGCAAGATGGTTATACTGACAATGAGTTATTTTCTCTCGCTTCCATCAAGGTATGCTTTCATTTCACAATACCCACCTTGGCAAGTAGTTTGGGGAATCACATTTTTTATTCATCCAATAATCTTTGTATCCATTTCGGAGCTTTTCTTTTATTCCCTTGGAGGACCATTTGTTCTTTAGGCCTTAGTGGAGGTTAGATTTCAAGCTCACGCCCTTGGTACAATACTGAAGGAATTTACCAACTAAGATAGCTTGGCTTTCACATATGGTGCCTTCTATTTCACAGATTCTTTTCTTCTTTTCTTGAGCCATTGGGACCCCTTATTGATGTACAGGGTTTATTTATTTAATTGGAAACAGAAGAGCATGACATTATTTTCTACATATCTAAACTAGTTTGACTGTAGTCGGTGGAATTTGGAAATCCCCAATATTACTGGTTTTATGTGCCTGTCATAGCAATCGTACATTAGTTTTCCAAGCATTTTTCATGCTACTAGCCTACTATTTCAGCAGTTGGCTTTTCTCCCTGGTCTTCAGACACTTCAAAGGTTTTTTTTTCTCCTCAACGGTCAAAATCATTGTTTTGGTTTTTATCATATTTCTAATCTTTAATTTTTCCTGATGAAGATCGTAGGTTCCGACTCAATGAACTTTATATGGATATGACTGAATATTTTTCAATATCATTATTGTGTTTGTATGGTTGTTTTTCAGGGTAAGAAAGATCTGGTAGCCGTTGATTCCACTGAATATGATGGTGAGAATGGTGACCTGGGAGATAGTGAAAATGAGGAAAGCCATGAGCAAACCCAAGAAGAATCATCTAGTGATATAGACTCTGATGAGGAACGCAGAAGGTTATTCATCTTGTCCCTTGTATTAGCAGTAAATATATAAAACAAGCATTGCTATTAGCAGTAAATATACAAAACATCTTGTCTCCTGTATTGTCTGTCTATGAAATTAAATCAAGTATTGCTATTTATGATGCTAGATACGATGCACAAATGGAATACCTTCTCGATCAGGCTTATGAACAGTATGTGTCGAAAAAGGAGGGAAGTGCAAAGCAGAGGAAGCGTATAAAACAAGCGAATTCTGAAGACGCTCAACTTTTGGAGGTATGAAGCTAGTATTATGTATAGAAGAAAATTTCACTGAGATGTGGTCTCTCAGTAGAACTTTTTTATGTGTTGGGCATGGGTGCATGGATGATGAAGAGTATGCTAATGTTTTAATCTCTCTGTGCAAATACATACACACGCGCGCTAATGTTTTAATCTCTCTGTGCAAATACACGCGCGCGCGCACACATACACATATATATAGCATAAACAGATTGGCAACGTATGTGCACGGGAGATCTGTCGGCACAATATTTTTCTTTCTACTAGGTGTTGCACAACAGACTAGTGTTTGTGCTCATAGATTTTGTTTTTTTCCGCTATGCAGGATGTTGATGGCAGTGATATGGTTCAGTCTGACTATGAGTCAGACAAGGAGCAGGGTGGTCAGGAAAAGAATCCTCTTTTGGAAGCACTTGATGACGGGGAAGGGCCTACTCAGGAAGAGATTACAAATAACTGGTTTAGTCAGGATATCTTTGCCGAAGCTGTAGAGCAGGGGGATTTGGATAAGTCTGATAGTGAAGATGAAATGCAGGTTGAAAGGCAGGAGAAACCTTCCTTGGTAGGAAAGGCCAAGGAGAATAATGCAATTCAAAATGTTAAGAAAAAGATTGAAAACGATGCTGCAGGGTCCAATCACCATCAAGTCCAAGCTTCAAAGGCAGAGGACGATTTTGAGATAGTACCGGCTCCTGGTACAGATTCAAGTGATGACTCATCATCAGATGAATCGGAGGATATGGATATTGATAAGAAAGCCGAGATACTGGCATGTGCAAAGAAAATGCTGAGGAAAAAGCCAAGGGAACATATGCTTGATGATGCGTATAATAAGTACATGTTTGATGATGAGGGCTTGCCCAGGTGGTTTTTGGATGAGGAAAAGAGGCACCGCCAACCAATCAAACCTGTGACCAAAGAAGAGATCAATGCAATGAAAGCGCAATTTAAAGAAATTGATGCCCGGCCTGTGAAGAAGTTGGCAGAGGCTAAAGCTCGAAAGAAGCGGGTTGCCTTTAGGAAGCTTGAGAAGATTCGTAAGAAGGCAAACACGATATCAGACCAGGCAGACATCTCTGATCGTTCAAAGAGGAAGCAAATTGAACAAATGTATAAGAAGGCCGAGCCTAAGAGGCCTCAGAAGGAGTATGTGGTTGCAAAGAAAGGAGTTCAAGTCAGGGTTGGCAAGGGTAAGGTACGTGTCGATCGACGGATGAAAAAGGATGCAAGGGGTAGCGGGGCGGGTAAAAGGCCAGGAAAAGGCAATTCAAAGAAAAGTAAAAGTAGTGGCAAGGCACAGAAAGGCAAGGGGCCTGGAAAGGCTTCAGCAAAGTCAGGAAAGAAGGGTGGCAGATGAAAAAAAATATGGGCATGACTGAGCTTCCTTTTAATCAATAGGTGTTCGCAAATTTCCAACATGGTTTTTGTTTTTCCTTTTTTTATATTTTGTTATTCCATTTTTGTTTATTGGAATAAGCTATAATTGTGAGTTATTTGTTGTAATCATGGTTCAAAACATTAATCCCTCAGTAAACCAAACTGTTTTATTTTTTCTTCTGGCGGTGCTCAACATATGTTCTGGTTGGCTTGCACTTCAACAAAATCCATGGTTCAATGTTTAAAAGCTAACAGGTATTTACACTAATAGCTCTTGAGGTTTTCGGTGTTTTTATAAAATCATTGAGGTTTCAAAAATTACATGAACACCTTTTAAGGTTTCAATTTGTTTTCACACAACCCCCTTTCATTAATTTTTCATCCAAAATGTGAAGATTTCATACATAAATTTTTTAGCAAATAATAAAATTAACCTTGGTGAATGCATGTGCAATCTAATCTCAAAAGCTAACTTTGTCATTTGAAGAAATTTTTATTATATAAAATCATCAATTTGTAGGCGAAAGATCATTGAAAAGGGATTTTGTAAAAATAATTTAAGACCTGAGGGTTAGTTGAGCTCAGAACTAGAAAATAATAATCATTATTGACATACATATCGGCTTAAGATGAACAAGAGTGTTCTTTTCACGAATTGTCTAGTTCTGGTTAAGAGACACATAATCAAAGTATCAATAGTACTTGTCCGTGGTTCTTTATTTTATTATATTAAGAGAATATTAGGGCACAAGTTAGTGAGGATTATCATTCCATTTGTATGATTGTTACTGAAAGGTGAAACATTTCAACCAAATGGAGGACAATCCCATTGAAGCTATTAGTTTGTTTTTGTTTTTAGTACAAATACTTTTGCCGACAGGGTTCGAGGCCAAAGAGCTCAATCAACTAAGCATATACCTCACCGGGTGCCTACTTGTTTGTTTCAACCAAGCCCCAAGAGCTCAACCGAGCATACCCCACCGGCTGCTATTTGTTTGTTTCAACCAAATGGGGGAGAATCCCATTGAGGTTGTTAGTGTATGTCGACACCCCACCCGCTGCTATTTGTTTGTTTCAACCAGATGGGGGAGAATCCCATTGAGGTTGTTAGTGTATGTCGACTGGGCTCGTGACCAAGGGTTGTTATTTGTTTGTTTCAACTAAATGGTGGAGAATCCCATTGAGGCTGTTAGTCCGAGCGCTCAAGACCAAAGAGCTCAATCAAGTGACCTATACTCTTCAACCAAATGGGGAAGAATCCCATTGAGGCTGTTAGTTTCTTCACAGGCATCCCCATTTACCATTTTTCATCCAAAATTGCATCTTCAAAAAGTAATGGCCATAATGATGAACAATTCAACTGAAGCCGAAAACCAGGACCACCGGAGAAGAAACAGAAAAGGAATTGCAAAAGAAATTAAAATAAAATATACAGGCGTTCATTACCATCATTTAACCAAAGGTAGCACAGTACAACAAAGATGACACATAGGGGGCACTCCAATATGCTATTTTTGCACACCAACTAGCTAATTATTTGCAAAAACAGTGCTAGTTTTACTCAAAGAAAACCCTACAAGATGAGGCTTTCAGGCTCAAACAAACTGGTTAAGGTACTCGTCCACGGTAGTGTATTTGACATCGGGGTAAAGGGCCGAAGCTTCCACTCCAAATGAGGGCTCGACCTCAAAGTTAGTATGGTCTCCCTTCACAAAAACTGAGTGACCAATCGATAGAATCACATTGATTGGCACAGCAGCCTCTGCAGAAAAAAGAAAGAAGAAGATGAGAAAAATGAATCAGTCCATTGACAAAGTAAATACCAGTTGTTGCTAAGTTTTAGTATTTCCTATTACTGACCTTCAATGTTCTTGAGCAGTTGCTCCTCTGGAACATAGATCCTCTCAAGGGTTTTGCCAATCTTCTTCTCCCAAAGAGACACAAGATCATTGAATGAGATGGTGTTGGCTGGGGGCCTGATGTAGAGGATCTTGTTCAAGGTTCTTGGGTCATCCACGGCCTTAATGGTGTAGGCCCCAATGTCCTCTTCCTTGTTGAAAATTGCTGCAAAATCAAAGAAATGAAAACCCCATCACATCCATTTCATTGGCCTTCCATCATTTTGTCAAGAAAAAAATAAATAAATCAAAGTGGCTTTTATGTAACAAGTCAAAGAAATGAAACCCCATCCCATTATTTCATTGGTAGTTGTATATTCAGTCAAATTCCAAAGTGGGTTTTGTGCATCAAATTCAAAGTAATGAAACAACCATCACATTGATTCATTTATCTCAAAAGCCAAGGTGGGTTCTGTTTACCTTTGGGGTTTCCATCACCCAAAATGACAACTTTCTCCCTGGGAGGGGCAGTGGCTCCGGGCTGGTTCAGAGTGGGCAAGAAGTAGCCAGCAAAGAAGTTGGAGGCCACATAGGTGTGAGGGATCCCCTCAGCCTCAATAGTTCTGCGAATTTTGGCCTTGGTTGCAAATGCAGTTTTTGCTGGCTCAACAGCATGAACTCGATCCACGTCGTTTCCAAACTCAGATGGGAAAAACCTCTGAAACCCAACGAGACATTCACGATCGCAACACAGAATACACGAACACAAGAAGCAAAAACAGAGAAAACCAAGATAAAGATCGAAACTTTTACCTTAACATTGCCAGCTTCCTTGATAGCAGCGATGATCGTACCTTGATCAGCCAACTGAGCGTGACCCACTGTTGAAATCACCACATCGACTTGCTTTATCGCCTTCACAAGGCTCTCATGGTCGTAGAGATCACCCTGAAAACGATCACCAAAAACAACAGAACCAAAATTAAGCAAAACCCAAATGTCAGATCAAGCTGAAAAATCTGAAAAAGCTACGAAATTTTACATACCAAGACGAAATTAACACCCAAAGATTTGAAGTTCTCGATGACTTTGGCCTTGGCTGGGTTAGAGAGAGTGGGCTCTCGAACCAGAGCGTAGGTTGGGTGGCCTGCCTTGGCGCTGGCTTCGACTATGAACTTTCCGATGTAGCCAGTGCCTCCGATGAAGAGGATTTTGGATTTGGTTGCTGCCATTGGATTGGGAAATGGGAATGGGAGGAGTTGGAGAGTGAGAGCGAGAGAGAGCGTTGCGAGTGAGATGAGGGCAAGACGGGTAGCTGATAATGCCATTGACAATGAGGAAAGTAGCTTCACTATATAGACTAAATGGGGATGAGTGGAATGACGAAAATGCCCTTGGAGCTTCCGTTCATTAGTGAACAAGGACGGGGTAGGCTTGTCCAAAGAAAAAGGACGAGGTAGGCGAAACCATGGCGTTTGTCTTGCGTTTGCATGATGCTAGGTTTGTAGCTGGGAGGGTACCCGTCCAGGTTCATTCCTCCGAATCAAAGTGTGCTCAGATTGGAGAAATTATAGAAAAGTATGGTGCTATCACGTGCCAGTGCCAAGTGGCAGTACGCATCAATTGCATAACGAAATGTGACATGGCAGATTTAGTTACCGATTCTCTCCCTTTCTTTTTTGTTTTTATTTTTACGAAATAGAAAAGAAACCCTAAAGACTTATTTACTTTTATCGAAATCTGCACCATCGTTCTGAATAAAAAAGTACAAACAACTTAGAGATATTTAGTTATATATTCATTTTTAGCACTAAGACTTTGTTTGGTTCATGAAACGAATTTGAGGGAAAATCACTTCCTATGTCATTTCCGAAGGGATGGGAAATGAAATATTCATTTCCCACGTTTGGTAATTTTGAAACAGCAATCGGGAGATTTCACTTTGTTTTCTTTCCCATGTTTGTTTTGAGTAGGAATGGAAAATAAAGTTTGTAAAATTTTCAATTATACTCATATTAAATCAAATAAAAAAACAATGCATTTAATTATATATTGTAATTCTAAATTTTTCATGTGGACAAAATGGTCATGAAAAATATACTTTGAATGTTGGCTCATTTTCTTAAACTTCTTTTTCGAATGAGCATCCAGGCAAACATCTTCACTTTCGGAGGTATATCTACTTTCCACATTTTCTTAAGCAGGTCAGCATGAGGGTGGGAAAGCCGATCTTGAATCTGAATATTGTATGCACTTTTGATGGTGAAAGATCCATTAGGGTTGGAACCCCATATCATTTTATCCTGCAGATTAGATCTAGGCAAAGGAATAGTTAAGATTTTATCAATCAAATCCTCATCTAACACCTGAGACAATTTGATTCTGTCCCACTTGTTTTGTTTGTGATAAAGTATGCTACTTTTGATCAAGATTCAAAGAGCCTCTTTGGTGCTCATGAATGAGGTCCAAGAGGGGGAAAGGCAAAACCAAATGGGAGGTCCACAAAGGAATAGAACCACATTTGCCACCACCCACCTCAGACCTTTGAAGAGTTTTACGTCTAAGACTAATTGACTATAGTATATTTTGTATATCAATTAATATATGCACAAAATTCATGTTACACAATTATTTACGAAAATTCATATGAAATCATTCATTAATCTAACTAACAAGTGGACCATATTAAAGATGAATTAAAGTTGAGAAGCACGGGATTCTAACTACAAACATGCCGGGTCATCTTCTTCTTTGACTCGTGTTTGCAACTTAAGTGAATTTTTTTTCAAAATCTTCTAAAATCTATAACTTTGGTTATGGAGGTCCAATTGATGAATCGTTTTCTCCTACACGATCATGAGATCGAGCCCAACAATCTAAGGTTCAGGGTCTCACATAGTAGCAACAAAATAGCCTATTTGTTGCTTTTAATCAAACACTTAGTAGGCAAAAGCAGAGGGGTGAATTTCGGGATCTCCAATGCATTTTCCTGCGAGGGGAGATGCAGCACCTCCTTGTGCCTCTGTGGGTCCGCCACTAATCGATACTGATTTGTTGTGATTTGTTTTCTATTTAAATTTTTTTATTTATTTTTAACTTTTAGCTTTTGATACGAATTTGTCATTTCTAACGTAATGCGAAAAGTGAATAAAGAAGTGTTTAGGAATGGAAATTACTCCCATTCCTTCCATTCCATTGAATAAAGAAGTGTTTAGGAATGGAAATTACTCCCATTCCTTCCATTCCATTTCCAGGAAAGTAAACATGCCCCAAAACTATCGCAAGGAGACAGAAAATATGTAGAATGAAACTTAGTGGATCATTTGTATTTATGACTAAAACCTTAATTATTCAAATCCAAAATACTCCTTGCATTATTCTAAACGAGTGCATACAACAATCTGCCGTAATGACGTTGTTATTTGCACATTTTCCAAATAGGACGAGAAGAAGGTTTTGGAAAATTGAGACTAATATTGATTTTTGCAAAACATGTGTGTTGTAAATTCACTGTTCTGAGAATATCAATAACAAGAATATATATATATATTTTTTAATATAAGAGATAGTTTAAATTACAAGGGGAATGAAGTTTCTCACATATACACTATCAAGTTGACATGAGGTTTCGAATTTGTGACCATTAAATACAAGTTGAGACCCTTTACAACTGGGCGAGATCATCATTTCATCTTCTTTATGTTAATTGTTCATCTCATTTTGGTAACCCAAATGGAGTAATTTTTTGGGTGTGCCACAAACACACCGTGGCCACTGCGGATCTTGACCCCTGGAAATTTGGGTGGTTGGCAGGAATTCCCACCAGTGTTTGTAAAAATGCCTCAATGAAGGGCTGATGCCTAAGGCAACCGGAAATACTGCGCGCCAGCTGCTTCTGTTTCTTTAATCATTAAGATTTGGCAAAAACGACAACATTTTGGTCCAAGTCACTTAAAAAAATAATAACCTAATCAAAACTACATCGTTTATAGAATTGAGAGAGAAAAAAAAACAAAAGAGCCGCGACTTCAACTCTCTCTCTCCCTTGACATCTTCAATCAAATTTTTCTTGCATCTTCAACTCTCTCTCTGAACAGGGATGTCATTTCAGTTTCACGGATCTTTTTTGTCTAAAAAAGATTTGTGAGTTTTTACACGTTAACTCCTGAAAGGAAAATTTATGAATCCGTCACGGCCACAAATGAATTTCAAGAATTTGAATATAATTATTTAATTAATCAAGTCTGGTAAACGTTTTGAAATAATGCCATAAAAGTTAAAGATGTCTGTACCACAACAACACAATAACCCGTCTAAGTTCCACAAATCAGGAGAACTTCGTATGATTGGACACAAGGGCTGCAACAAAATGGCATGCAACTACCTACAAAATGGGATTATCTTTTTTTATAGAGTGATGCTATTTTTATATCTTTATCCTATTTTCTCACTTATCATGTAAATTTGAAAAATCATAATCTTTTGACTCAAAAAGAAGGCATTTGATAGAACAATCACAAAACTTGAGTAAAAAGTTGCAGTTGAATCAGAGGCCAATGAAGAAGTGCTTGAGAACAGTTGAATCAGAGGCCAATGAAGAAGTGCTTGAGAAAATGGGCAATCTGCTACAAAAAAGAAAGGAAGGCATAAAGAGAAAGCTATCAACAACCTATAGCTTGGGCAAGGATGGAGGTACCTCAAGGTCAAAATCTCTTCTTCCATTATATGATGGGAAAACCAAAAGCTATTATCTTTAAGGTGCGAAGAAAGAAAGTGTTGTTGTCGTCTCAGTTTGTTCTTTTTCAAATTTACACGGTGGGCGGGAAGATAAGTTGAATTGTATTTCAAATGATTAAGATTTACAGATTGAGTTGTATAATAATCTTGTGCACCTAACATACAGAAATGTAAGTATCATAAGTAGGACTAAGTACCTACTAAGGCATACCAAGTTCTAGAAGAATAACGTGGTGAAGACTGCCCAACTATGAATCAAGCAACCTACCAATCCCTTAGGCAAAATCTTATGACCAAGGAAACATAGTTCCAAAAATAAACTATACTTATATTTCAGTAAATCAAAATTTTATTTGTAAATCGCTTTCGAATCAAACGAGATAACTATCAACTAGCTATTTATCAAATGATATTTCTCTCTATTTTAATGTAAGATGTCCCAACTACAAACCTCCATTCCCTAATAAAATACAAATAAAAAAACAAACGTGAAACTTCCCCCTCCATTACCAATAGTGGAGGTGCACTTCTACAACTTTAGTCGGTCATAAAATATGAATCCCACTTTCTTTATGCATTTGAATAATGAATTATCAGTTTCTGAGCACTACGAGCTCTGAAAGACTTAAAATAATTATATAAAAAAAAAAGGTTTTCAAGTCAACGCTAAAGAGGCCATGTGAATATATCTGTAATGAAATCCAAGTACATTATTGAGCTTGTTAAATTGAATCCTCTAGGCATAAAAAAAGTAGCTCAGCCTAAAAAAGTGAAAAAAGCTGTTACAATAAGGTGTCTAAATATTCACTGATTGTAGTAAAATTCTGCTCTGGATACAGTTTTGTACCGTCTAGACCACCGGATGACTCGATATCGAAGTAAGTTTGATCTCCCTTTACGAATGCAGAATATATAAAAATCATCTCCATGTTGTCAGGATATGGAGTCTCTGCAATACAAGAAGCCACATTTTATTGGTATCAAATTAGGAAAGAAAATGAAGAACTAATGTTAACTGCAAAATTATTCATGGTACAAATAGTTAACAGAAAAAGCTCGTCAAAGCTCCAGTTATACAAATTAAGCTCTGCTGATAATGAAAAAGGGCAGCAGAGCCATATATTAAGATTTCAATCACAACAAGAGAGACGACCTAATAATCAAAGAGAAGAAAATGACTGCCACATCAGCAGACAGGATGGCGGCCATGTCAGCAGGCCATCCAGCTGTACATCAAACAGTCAAACAGATCATGGTTGAAGATTGTTGGTGCAAAATCATTATAACTAATTTGTAATACATTCTAACCTGTTTCAGCCATATATTGTGTTGTTCTTGTAAATGCTGTTTAACGAAACCAATGTGAAAACTTCTTCTCTGAAACATAAATTTTTTTCTTGTACTTTTAAAACTTCATTATTTTTGTTTTTCCTCTGGATTCTTCTATTTTTCATGGTATCAAAGCTTCAACCTAAGGGAATTTCTCTGATCCAAATCCAAGTTATATCCAAACAACAATTTCAAATGTAAAGACTCTACAAAGATTAATCACGGCTAATTGTGAATTGGAAATAGTTCACAAACGTTACTGCCATTAACACAAACCTATTTAATGGCTTTAAAAATATAGCTAAGCTCATGACCCATCAATCTTACAAGTAGCTCTCTGTGTCTTGCACACGTTATATTTCTCATAGTGATAGTGAAGAACATATATCTCTCTTGGACGTACGAAAGAATTTGTTGGACCACATCAATCTTGTGCATACATGTTTCTTTCATGTCCATCTATTCTTTCCTCTATAAATTCTTATGTAGTGTAATTTCTTTTGAATCTCACTTTGCACCTATAAATCCCAAAACAAACTAATAATAAAAAAAGAATGAAGTGACGGGCACTTTTCTGGCCATGTTGGCCAGCCGTGTTGCTAAGCTTAGGACCTTGTGCTGCTGGGGTTTCTAGAGCCTTGAGCTCCCAAACGATGACTCAAAATATAGCTGTTACACCGAAACTGGGAGCAAAGAACTGCTTAGGTTTCAATTCGCCTCTAACCATCAAATGAGATGTGAATAACCTGTCCTTTCTTTGAAACAAAGGGTTCTTCTAGTTCTTCAGGTGCTTAAAACAATTCTATTTTCTCCATATTATTATATATCTACAGTCAATAATTTTATATGAAGGCCTCCCAAAGGTGATGAATGCGAGCAAAGGTTTCCTACATAAAACGTGACGCGTATAGAAATCACATTGAGATCTTGAACCAACTCCAACCACAACCGCAATACTTACAAGATTAACTGATGACAATATGATCTGATTTCTGTAGGCTTTGGCCATGAAATGCACTTTAATCTCAACTATTTTCTTTCCTCTATTTTTCTTTTTTGTCCCTACCCTCAACAGAAATGTCATATATGCCTCGTGAAGGCAACCTAGCAAACATTTTGAATACCCAAATAGTATAAAAAAATACCTTTAATTTTCTTAAGAAGCTCTTGTTCTGATACAAATACCTTCTCCAGCTTCTTCCCAATCTTACTCTCCCAAAGCTCAACAAGTTCATTCATTGAGTACACATTTCCGGGCGGCCTCAAATACAACACCTTATTCAACGTTTGTGGATCATCCAAAGTCCTGATAGTGAACTCAGCAACATCACTTTCCTTCACAAAAACACCTGCAGACAAACCACACCACTAAACAGCAGTAGCAAATAAAAAAAACATTAATGACAGCACAAATGCTCAATATTTCAACAGACCTTTAGTATTCCCGTCGCCAAAAATTGTAACCTTGTCCCTCGGAGGGACCTTGAGGCCTGGCTGAACAAGCTGAGGAAGCAAATAACTCATGTAGAAATTGCAGGAAATGTAAGTGTAGGGAATACCATGAGCTTCCACAAAACGCCTAATCTCAGATTTCTGCTTATAAAAGTTGTAGTCCATGTCTGATATTCTAGTCTTATCTGGGTCCAACCCAAATTCTGAGGGAATAAACCTCTGCAACCCACCACCATCAACAAATACATAAATTTCACTAAAAACATAAAGTGGGCAATTTAAAAGAAAAAAGAAAAAATGAAGGAAATTATACAATAGAAGCAAAATTATCAGGAAATGAACCTCAGCAACCCAGCACCAGTTCATAAATTTCACTAAAATGCAGAAACTGGGTAGTTTAAAGAAAATGAAATTGTATCAACATTCCAAACCTTGATGCAGCCAGATTTTTTGATCACTTGGACAAGGAGCTTCTGAAGGAGGACTTGTTTGGCCGAAACAGCACAAATCACCACATCCACTTGCTTCACTGCTGCCATAAGGCTTTCTTCGTCTTCAAGTGAACCCTGAAACAGAGAGAAGGAATTAGTTGAAAAAGTTTCAGTACATTTTAGCAGAGAAATGATGAGAGCCAGAGAGAGAGAGAGAGAGAGAGAGAGAGAGAGAGACTTGGAGGAGTGTGACGCCGGCATTGGAGAGAGAGTGAAGCTTGTGGGACTTGTGAGGGTCGGAGAAGGAAGAGGGCCTGACGAGAGCAAATGCGGGGTGAGAAAATTGGAGGGTGGCTTTGGCCAAATGGTGACCAAGATTTCCTGTCACTCCGATTATCAATACTCTGCTCTTCTCCATTTATCAAACACTCTCAAATCCCAAGAAGAAAAAGTAAAAATATCTCTCAATATCAGTTTTTTTTGGGCTAACTTCTTACGTTTCTTGGATCAATCATCAACGTGTTTTTACGAACTCCCCTGATTATACCGAGGAAGAATTTACAACACATTTTGACACATTTTTTGTGCCTTTGGATTAGACCACGATGGATGGATGAGATTATTTCTGACATATCAATTTGTTTTCTTTTTCTAAAACACCGAATGTTTCTTTGTAATACAATTATACAACAATGTCATACCCATATGCAATTAAATTGTACTTTTGAGTCGAAAAGGTAAGTAGTTAAGAGCAGTTATCTCTGTATCTGAAATATCGCTTGTATCGTAAAAATAAATTTGTTCTTTAACCTTCTTCCTCTGACAAACATAGGAAAATGATAAGCCAACCCCTCATGAAATGCAGGTTTCTGAAATAGGCTGCATGGTCATAATTGTCATCTGGGTATTGGCCACTCCCTATTGGGGGGCTACGTTTTGTTGCAGCCATGGCAGTTCCTCCCCACCCTACTTCTCCAGCCCCATTTCTTAAATGAGGTAACATTTCCTTAGGCCAATACCCTACTGTAATGTTCCTGTCTGTTACTGCAAGCCACCAATTTGATGTTTGGGTATCCTACAAAGTACAAATAAACAAATTAATTAATGCAATGATGTTATCATGATTAGTAAAAGAAAGCATTCTTGGGAGAATAATGTGTAACGAGCATTTCTCACAAGAAGCAATATTGAAAGGGAAGAGGATTCGTGTTTCCGGTGTTACCAAACATTTGGTGCGCAAGATTTTTGGCCCTTACTAAATCATCCTTTGTTGTTCTGTGTATGGGAACTGTTCCATCAGGGCTTGCTTCCCTCTTAGACCATGTTTCGGATATCGGATCAGTCACCGGAGCTGAGTTTTTCATCTGAGCTGGAAATGAAGTTGGCCGCAGCTGCATAAAAAAATGTAATTCATCTTAAATTTTCGGATTTTTGTAAGACAATTAACAAAATGTGTTAAGTTTTTTTCTTCTTCTAATAATGCTATAGATTAACTAGTAAAGTACCTGGATTTTGTGATTCTTGAGTAAAGGGTTATCGAAGGCAGGTTGCTTATAAATGTCAACGCAATCAATAATATCGCCTTCTTCAAGCTTCGACACAAAAACAGAGAACCAAAATCAAACATGTTAGGCATCTAATTGCTCCTCAAGAAGTTTTCAGTGACAGAAAAAAAAAACAAAAACAAGAAAAAAACTATTTTAATTCCAAGAGTATCTGAATGGTTTTGACAGGAGGTTGTTAAGACTCTGAAGCTGTGTTTCCAGCTCCAAGTCTTCTTCTCTAGTGGTGGACATGGCTGTGCTGCAGCCATAATTAATAGTTTTATTTTCAATGTGGACAGGATAGAGTTTTGACCTTCATTAATAGTTTTATTTTCAATTATGATATCTTCAGCATTACTATTATAAGAATATTATTTTTTTGGAGTATAGCCGCGCGGCTATAAATGTATAGATTTTATTTGGAGTATAGCCGCCCGGCTACACTTTTAAAACAGTGTATTTACCGAGTTATACAGTTAACAAATTAATCAGAGTGATTAAAAATACGATTCTGACCTCGACAACAATGGATGCCTTGAGAAACTCACTGTGCAAGCCTCTCTCTCTCACTGCAAAACTCGCTGTGCAAGACCTGGAGATCGGCGCAGCGAACCCTAACAATAACCCTAGCTCCTCATCGTCCTCCATGAAGACCAAGTGCGTCGACCGCGAGACCACTTCACCAAGCCGCCGGAACTTCTCCCGTGAAAAAACCTCAGACGAGCGTGAGACGGAGCCAACAAACACTTCCTTCGTATCGCCCTGAGACTCGAGAGATCTGGATAAAATAAATTAATAAATAAAAGGGTAGAAACGTAATTCTAAATACAAATTGAACAGACTCTAAAGCCTTTGTGAAAGCCCACTGACCTCAAGCTAACAAAAATTTAAAAACATATGAGTAAGCCCAAAACAGAACTCGCTTATTTACTATATCATTATTATTTTCTATTTTATTGAGTGCAACCAAATGTTTCTTTATATTTATCGAGTATAGCCGCGCGGCTATACGTTTAAAATATTATATTTATACAGTATAGCCGCGCGGCTATACCTTTAAAATATTCTATTTTTTGCTTATAGTCGTCCGGCTATACGTTTAAAAATATGAAAAATCCACACTTCTATAAATGTGTTTATAAACAAAGCACCATGATGGTTTGGTAAGTATGGTTGACATTGAAGAATTGAACTAATGGACTTGGCTATCAGAGTTGTTTGAAAAGGAATCCAGGAGTTGTTTCTGTAATTAACCCTTAAACCAACAATGAAAAAAGGAATCAGGCACATGATCTCCTGAAAATAAGGCTCTCATAAAATCACTGGACCTCAAAGACTTGGTCAGCATCTCAATATTATGAAGATCTGAGGAGTGTTAGTCTTCAGGATGTGCTGAAGCTGGACCATAATACACTTGTTCTCACTACAACTACTTTTACTCTTCACAAAATTAAATCTCGTTGGTGAAAGTCAATGAAAAGGGTAAAAAATTTACTAAAATAACTAAGGCACGTCAAGTGACGAAAGAGAAAAAGAACAAGAGTTTAGTTTTAAGTCTCTCTTGCAACAGGCTTGTAGCTTAAGCGATTAAGAATATATTCAACTTTAAAAAATCAAAATTAAACTTTTGATTGGATAACATAGGGGAATTTTATTCTTTTAACCTTTATTTCAAAATCCTCTTTATACATTCCAATAGAGTAATTAAACGACTGTACAATTACCACCAGGCCCTCCAAAAGAAAATCTATAACCCCAAAGGGCGATCTTAGAATCTTTATCATTTTGTAGACCATAACATAGGTTTATGGATGCCCTAATGGAACACTTCTGCATACTCGAACACAGGATCAGCATCATCCTTCCCTTCATGAAATGTATGTCTCTGAAATAGCCAACATGTTAATACGTGCCATCTGGGTATTGGCCACTCCCTAGTGGGGGAGCATTTTCTTTCTCTTGAGCCATGGCAATTCCTCCCCACCCCACATCTCCAGCCTCAATTTCCAAACTAGGTACTAGCTCCTTTGGCCAATACCCTATGGCAACATTCTTAGTCTGATACCACAAGCCGCCAATTTTTTGATATGGAGTCCTATAAATGGAAACAACAATATTAATGTATGTAACCATCAATTTTTGGTTGACTTCTAAGTTTTTTTATTTTTGTTTTTGTTTTCTAATATGTGAGAACGGAAGATTCGAACTTGTGACATTTTCCAACTTTCTAAAAGAGAATTACAATTAGGAGCCAGTTTGAAGAGAGAAACACAAAATAATGGTGAGACCTGTGACGTTACGACATGTCAATGTGAGCTAATTGTGATCTTGGAGCTCGTATGAAGAAGAATCTTGGAAAGAAATTGAGGATCAAAGCATGTTTAAGCATTACCAAGCATCCAGCAATAAGTCTTGTAAAGTAGTAAGGCCGACCACTATCAACCCAAACATGGGTAGTACTAGATTGGTCTTGTGCCACATTTAGTCTGAATATCGAACCGCTACCAAGAACTCCAACATATCTAATTAGTAGCATACTTCCATTTATTTTAAGGAATACTTGCTGCATCTCACAATCAAAAGATATTAGAAGACTTATTAAAGACGAGTAATGTTCTTTTGCTAAACTTATGTTGTCAACAAATGTTTATATTGCTACTGATTATTTAGTGTACCTGAATTTTGTGATTCTTGAATAAAGGGTGATCGAGGGCAGGCTGATGATTGATGTCTACGCAATTTATGATATCACCATCGAGCTTAATTCGACACAAAAAGGAAAAAAAAAAAAAAAAAGTCAAAATCACATCGATAATTTTGACTACGAAAAAAATAACAGATCGACAATATCAAAGTGTGACTCAGGCAAATCCATAAACTTCAAATAATAATCGTTCATATTTTAACCTATAGAAAACTTCCAGAATAATGATGGCTTTGCTGTATAAATGTATGGATTAATAAAGTTATGGGAAGTGGTTTTTGATTATTCATCTGAATGTATATATCTGTTCTTACTCGAGTTGAAAGAGAGAGAGACACTAGGTACTTTTAGTCCCACATTGACAATTTAGAGAACAACAAAGCGCTTTATATAGCTTGAGGGCAGCTGAGAGGTCACGACCTTACTTGGACAGGATTTGTTCTATAGTAATCGTACCTCTGTATCCTTGATTTCTAAGGAGACAGGAATCCCAACCTGGTGGATGAATCATGACCGTGTGATCAGAGCGTGATTAACATTCTGATGGTCCATGTGATCATCATGACTGCAGAGGATCGTTCTCAGTCAGTCTTCTCTGTCTGGGGTGGTCACACGGTTGTCTGACAGGTTCCCCTCTTTTTTTCAATTCCTTCCATTTTTGTTTATATATACATTAATACTAAAAATAATGAATAATTTTCCTTCATTTTTTAATATGCTATTTGCCGGAAAGAGTTTGATAATATTCCGTATACGTTTATATGTCTCAATTAGTTTTATTTAATATTTGAGTTATAGCCTTTTAAATTCAGGGTATTTATTGTTAACTTCTTGCTATTTCTTTGTACATACAGGTATTGGAGGCAAAAGATAAACAAGGCATGTGTCAAACTGTAAGTAGAGGATTGCATTGATTCATCGAAACAAGTATCACGCTTGATTACATATTTGCCAATAAAAAGGATCCAAATTATGACAACCTTACAATATAAATTGTACAAATCAATAAAGTTATTATAACAATTTTTTTATTGTTCATCGATAAATCTTTTATTGCTCACTTTTTCAAATAAAAGCCACGTTGCAATCTCCGAGTCCAAACTATTAAAAAATTGAACTGAAGACCAGAGAGATCACAGCGACAGGACTCCCTTTGTTAGTCCCACATCGACGTTTTACGAAACACCGAAGCGCTTCATATGCCTAGTCGACGGCTAAAAGGCCACGACCTTACTTGGACAGGATCTGTTCTATAGTAATCGTACCTCTGTATCCTTGATTTCTAAGGAGACAGGAATCCCAACCTGGTGGATGAATCATGACCGTGTGATCAGAGCGTGATTAACATTCTGATGGTCCTTGTGATCATCATGACCGTAGAGGATCGTTCTCAGTCAGTTTCTCTGTCTGGGGTGGTCACACGGTTGTCTGACAGGTTCCCTATTTTTTTATATTTCCTTTCATTTTGTTCCGGATGCAGGATTGTGTTGGTTTAACTAAATGTTGATGGATGCAGAAAATTTGGGTTGGAGTCCTAACACTAGTGTACTGTGTAAATTTAGTATATTATCGTACTTCTCTTCTAAAAAAGATTTGCACAAATACAACCAAATTTTTTTTTTAAAAAAACAATTTATCACTCATAATTCATTTTCAGTATGATTTCACTGTTCATCACGTGTCGTACATGCGGGCCCTTTTTCAGGTGTACTTTGGCAACTTAAGAATAGGTCCACATGCAAAGGACTCACTAGTGTAGTGGTTTGAAGCAATTGCTTCTTCAGGAAAGGTCATAGGTTCGAGTCCTAGTATCCGTATTTTATGTGTGAGTTTAATATGCTATCACACTTCTCAATATAAAAGATTTTCTATTAAAAAAAAAATCTCCACATAAGCAGAATGTGATGTGTGTCGACGAGACGGAGGTGATACATTCACATTAAAAGATACTTTGCATGGTAGTTTGGATGGTATATATGCACACCCGTCAATGTGATGTTTGCGTAATTTTCCCACAAAACTATCTTAAACAAATGGGCTAAGTTTTGCTTGAAGTGCTTCTTTTTTTTGTTTCTAAAGAATTTTTAAAAAACATTTTTTTAATATTTAAAAATGAATTTTATTTTGTAATGGTCTTGTAGCTCAATTGCGGTTTCGTGTTTCATTTTCCACTCACCAATATCACTTTGAGAAAAATGAAAAAATTTCTGGAAAAAAAGGAAAAAAGAAACTAATTTTGTTTTGGAGAAAAAAAACATTTTCTTGATAGAACAATGTCTATATATTATTGGCAGTGAAAACACACCCCTTTTGGACAAATACTAAAAAAAGAAAGAAAAACACGCATATTAACATAACTGATAGAGGTATAATCTATGGGGATGAACGCCCTACTTAACGACGTCAAGTCATGAATGGGCATCATGGAGATCAACAGTTTATAAACATAACGGCTATTATATAAACCTTTCTGAATTTTGAAAATTCAAAATTGAAAGTGAGAAAAAGAATAGAAAAAAGTATAGGAAACCAAACCCATTCTAAAAGGTGTGAGCGCATTTCGTCGATCCTGAATCTTCAGTAGCCAAAATTCTTCTCCAGAGAAAAGATTCGAGCAGTTCACTTTCCTTCTTTGTACTTTTATTGTTTTATTCGAGGTTTGCTTCTTACCCTTTCTCAGTTTTTTTCTTTTTTTTCAATGTTTTCAATTCGTTTTTCCCTGTGTTTTTTTGTTGTTGCATAGCTCATATGGTGTTGTGCTAGATCTTTGTATTATAAATAAAAATCCTGAGTTTAAGTGCTTTGATTTTCAGTAATTCATATTTAAAACTGTAGAGTTCTTGGGAAGTTGAACTACTAAATTTTCAAGAAGTTAATTAGAAATTTCAGACTTGCTTTGTTTTTTATGCAAGATATTTTCTCAGCAACCAAACAGTTGTAAAGTGTAATCTCTTATTTCTACATAGTTTTTAAGCAACTGAAGGTTTCTTTCAGGTGGGTATTTGGTTATTGCCTCAAAGATGAATGATCTAATGACCAAGTCATTCCTCAGTTACGTGGACCTCAAGAAACAGGCCATGAAAGACCTTGAATCGGAACCCGACCTCGAAATGGGCAAACTTGGCCCTGCTGATGAACAGAACCTTACCCAATTTTTCGAAGAAGTGACTGCAATCAAGGCTAATATGGAAGAGATTACAAACCTTCTTCTTGATCTTCAGGACCTGAATGAAGAAACCAAGTCTACTCACAGTGCTAAAGTTCTTAGAGGGTTAAGAGATAGAATTAATGCTGACATGGTAGCTATTCTGAGGAAAGCAAAAGGCATCAAAGCAAGATTGGAGTCGCTTGACCACTCGAATGTGGCTAATCGAAATGTATCAGTGGAGTACAAGGAAGGTAGCCCTGTTGATCGAATGAGGATTTCGGTGACTAATGGTTTGAGAGCTAAGCTGAGAGATATGACGAATGATTTTCAGTCCTTGAGAGAACAGATTGTTAAAGAGCACAAAGAAGGTCTCAAGAGGAGGTATTATAATGCCACTGGGGAGGAAGCAAGTGAGGAAGTGATTGATAAGATGATTTTGGAAAGTGGGCAGATCAAAGTTTTTGAGGGGAAGGCTGAGCTGGCAATGGAGAATCAGCAGAGGCATGAGGCCTTGAAGGACTTGCAGAGAAGCTTGACAGAACTCCATCAAGTTTTCCTGGACATGGCAATGATGGTTGAAAAGCAAGGGGAACAAATGGATGATATTGAACAGAATGTGGCTGATGCTGGAGCTTACATTCATGGTGGAACCAATGCTCTTTTTTCTGCTAAGCAGATGAAGCAGAGAAGAAGAAGATGGGTTTGTTGGATTGGGGCTTTGGTGTTGCTTGTGTTGCTGGTATGCCTGATTTCCATCTTAGCTTCTTGAAATCGTAGAGATCAAAGTTCATCCTGGATGTGGCTGTTATTGTTGTGCTGTAGTGGAGTTTTGGTCTGTGAATAATATACTGGAGTTGACTATACTGGCTGGCGGATTCAGTGGTTTCTTTCATTGCATTTGTCATTTAGAATGCACGGTTTGATGACTTTCTTGTTTTAGGCATAGCAATATGTTTGATGTATCTCCTCATCTTTCCACATATTTTTCTTCCTGTAATTTGGATTTTTTTGGAACAGTGATTCTCTTCTTGAATGTTTTGAAGCTTGATATGCATGATTTTGGCCCTACTTGTGATCTGAAACATTTTGCTCTTTTGTTATTCGTGCTTCTGCTCGGTAGATTTATGCATGTTGGTGACTCATCGACTGAAGATGATAGCTTATTTCTATTTTTCATGTTGCATCTACAAATATGCTAGGAAGGGATCTTTGGTCTAGGTCCAGGGTTTAGAGAGCTTAAAGGAGCCTTATATATTGCAATATGGAGGGTTGATAACCATTTCAATTTTAGTTTTTAGTTCATATTTTTTGTGTTAAAGTATAGAGGAACAAGGGGGAGAATGGAGAATGAGAGTGAAGATGGGATTTAGAGGGAAGATGAGAGGGGAGGATGGGAGGGAGAAGTAACAAAATTGAAAACAAAAATTAAAAACTGAAATCTATTTGAAATTGTTTTCACTTTCAAGTTTTTGTCACTTTTGTTACTCCTCCCTCCCATCCTCCCCTCTCATCCTCTCTCTCAATCTCACATTCACTCCCATTCTCACTCTCATTTTCCTCTATACTCTAGCACAAATGAAAACTAAAAACTAAAATTGAAATGGTTGAAAACTAAAAACTAAAATTGAAATGGTTATCAAACGGGCCCTTAGTTAGCCACTTTGAATTAAAATGTGGCCTTCTGTTTGGTTATGTTGCTGTGTTTACCTGGATTATCAGCCCTGAACCTTATGGCACCCCAACCACCGGTGGGAACTCCAACTGTGTTTCTCTCAGGAGGATCCACCAAGTTATACTTTGCCGGGTCCTTTTTCAGGTTGAAGTTCCCAGTTCCACTACCGACAACAAAGAAATTATAACCATGAAGGTGGAAGGGATAAGACTCCACTGTGAGAAGATTGGTGTCTTGTAGCACCAACTCAACTGATGAATTGTACGCAATTTTGCTAAGCCGGGTGCCTAGTTTAGTGCCAAGGTTGGCAGTGAGTAGTGCACCAGTATAATTGAAAGGTGTTGGAGGGCGGTCTGGAAAATCTGTTGTAAATACTCCCTTGGTGTTGAAATAATGAGCTTGAAGCAGCCCAATTTGGGGCATCACGAAAGTGATATTGTTTAAAGAAGCAGTGAGCTGTGTTCCATTGAGGCTAGTCGTGCATTGGCTAATTCCCAACCTGATCGTGTAAAAGAGATGTCGATCAACTTTAAGAGGTACACTGGCCTGGAACTGTGCTGTGTTTAGACTTCTTAGCTTGGCATTGAAGCTCAATGCAAAAGCTGTGTTATTGAGTGCCGGGAGTTGGGGAAGAACTGGCTGCGCAGTATTTGGGATGCCTTTGTACTGCAGTATTCTAGTGGCAGTTTTGTTGTCAATGGAAACCGGTGCGTCCATGAATGGCCTAGCTGCCATGAAATATCTGCTGGGCGCTTGGTTGGCTTGAACGAGAACGTTCGTGGTCTGGCCTGGCACAATTAGTATTGCTTGAGATGTGAATGATTTGGTGTAGACTGCATCAATTTCTACCACTATCAAGTTGTGTCCAGCAATGACAAAAAATAGCTCATCATTGAGTGCTGATGATTCGTAGCAGGTACGTCTCTCCCTGTTCAACCTCCAATGCATAGGTATCTGAGATTGCCAAAACAAAAAATGAGAAAGCAAAATCCCATTTTTCAGTTTTAAATAGCGGTGTCTTAAAAAAAAATAAAAAGTGATCTTGAGTATCTTGATTCTTGTTTCATGGATGGAAAAAACTCTTGCATACAACGTTACTTTCACAATAACTAGTCTAATGACCAGCATGTGAGAGTTGCATTGTATACACCAACTCACCTAAGACAATATTAGCCTCCTTGTATGGCTGAGGAAATGGAAAACCTGTCCCTTGTTTAGGTAAGATGACAATTGCTCCATACACAGTGGCTCTTAGCAAAAAAATATGTTCATGCCACCATAGAGTTCCTCTTTGCCCTGTTATAGTAATATTGTAGGTGTAACCATGCCCTGTCTTGATAGGACATTGTGTGATATATATGCAGGCCCATCCACCCACCCGTTTTGATATTGCTTTAATCCATGCCTACAAAATTCAACCAAAATGTCACATTAAAAAACCCAAATGTTCATATTAGTTTATGGTGTCATATTATTATCAATTCACATATAAATTTCCTACCAATGAATTGACATATTGTATTGTGCATGGTTGGTAACATTGACAAGATGTGTATCTCCTTCTCTAGCATAAACTGTAGGTCCAGGGATCATCCCATTTACTTTAACAATGGGTTTAGAATGGCACAACCTGGTCACATTCTTCACTTGGACCTGAAAATAGATGTAGAGATAAATAAATAAAGCAACCTATACTATAGATATGCTTTTAAAGTGTGACAATATTATGAAGTGCTCACATCAAATTGGTATGTTTTCAAAGCAGCTTTGGCTGGAGTTGAAATGAACCCAGCTAAACATAAGAAGAGAACTGCAGAACCCCAGCAGAAACCATTGGTTTTTGCCATTTTCCGTGATGTCAATGTTCGAATACAATAGCTGTGGGGGAAGTTTAAAACAAATTAAGCATCAGTTTGGAAGAGGGAGGCGTTGTTGTCAACATTAGGTAGAAACTGAAGAGGTTTCATTTGAAAACTGGAAGAGGGAAACAGAGGAGCTGAAGATCTTTAATCTCGTAATTTAAAAAAAAAAAAAAAATTATTTATTGTTTAGAGAAATGAGGGTCTAAGCAAGCAAGAGAGGTACGTGAAGCTAAGCATATGGCTCTCCTAAGCTTTAGAGTCAAGGAAAATGGTTGGCATCCACCGTGTGTTTCTTGTTGACATATCTACTTTTCCCCTTTTTTTTGAGCTACTATGCAGTATGTATGCCTTTATAAAACAAGATTCAGCGTTTGGTGTTTTAGAGTTTATTAGATATATAATCTAACAAACAGTTGTTGTGTTGCTACCCTTCTTTGAATTTGAACATATCAAGTGGTACTTCTCTTCCATATATCGGAATAGTTCCCAAGATTGCACGCTCTCGTTGATTTTTAGAGAAAAAAAAGGTAATTGGTCAAAGTTTGAAAGCTTTTTTTAAAAAATTTTGTACTTGGAAGCTTTTAACTTAAACGTGAACTAGTTTGTCGCTGTTCTATTCCATACCCTAATTTGAACACAGACAATAAGTTATTTTGGGAGTGCTCGGCGGATACACAATTGAAATCCACTATAAAAGATGGCTACCACACACCAACAAGCTTTTTTTTTTTTTCAGGGTAATATAGGGGGCAAAGCCCAAACCAAAGAGACTACACAGAAACATACCAACTAGCTTTTGTTATAGTGGTACTTTTCTTCCTAATATTGAAAGATGTCACAAGTTTGAATCCTCCCTCACCGATTGATAAAATAGATAAATAAACGATGGCTCCCACATAATCTAGTAAAAGATGGACCAAACAAGCAAGAGTTTCTCCTAGAAAGGTACCACTTGACGGATGTAAAACTTTCATTTCTCTATTTCTCCCAATTTCGTTAAGTTTTGACCATGTGCCCCTCACGTAGAGGGGGTATTTTGGTTCACGGGAGCCAAATTCATCCCAGTTTACCCAAATTTTAACCCAGAGATGTAAATTTTTTCGATAGCAATCCTAAAATTGCGCCTAAAGCGAATTAGAAAAGTTTCAACTTGTGTTTTACTGTTACATCATTACACGGGCTCGAGTGAATTGAAATACCCCTCCATGTTTAACAAAATTTGGAGGAATTTGAGAGAAATTGAAATGTGTCCTTGAATTGCTCAAAATTGAAACTATAGGGATAAAATTGACAAAATTGAAACTATAGAGACCAAAGTGGTAAAACTGACAAACTACAGGAACTAAAAAATAAACTTTTGCTTTATTTTATTTGATGAAATGGTGTTTTAAGTCACTTACTGGGCCATTACAAACAGACAAGCTATTTAAAGCTCAACTTTGATGTTTTTATTTTGGGTAAACTACCGAATTACCCCCTGAACTTGTACATAACTATCAATTTACCCCTCAACTTTTTCTTCAGTAAATTAAGGGCTTGCATTAAATTTTATTATCAATGTTCCTCCCATCGTCAAAATTCCCACATTTCATCCATTAATCCGTCCATTTGACTCACATTGACTTTCTTTTAAGGGTTATTATGGTCAATCTACGTGGATTGAATTACCCAGGTGAACCTCACTTCTCATTTCGCACCTCCAAGGTTGATCCTCCATTTGTTTCTGGCGATTTCCATCTATCTGTGGAGAGAGAGAGAGAGAGAGAGAGAGATGAGGATGAACTTACCTGGCAGCATTGATGGGTCACACAGAGGGAGTTCGAAGACGACAGTTCATGGATGTTGCATCAAGGGTCTGTTATTGTGGAAGGGTTGCAAAAATTCAGACTTCTTAGACCTCTTCACATCCAGGACGAAGATTTTATGTTTGTGCACTGGTGAGTTAAATTTTGAAGTTTGGGTTTCAAATTTGCAGTTTTGAGTTTCCAAGTTTTAAAAAATTGTCTTTGCAGAATCGTTGTCAAATGTGGGAGTGGGGTGACCCTATTATGTGCAATAGATTTAAGCAAACAATTCCAGGACTGTTGAGGAGAATTAACAAGTTGGAATCAGAAAAAAAGAAAGGGAATTCGAAGCTAAAAAACCCATGGTTTTGGGTGTTGTTGTGCATGTTTGGGATTATTGTGTGGTTGATTTTGAATGAAGATAAAGGCACCAATGGGCAGCTGTAGAAAGGGATGGGTAGTTGGCATTTTGTAAGAGTTATAAAGGGATGGGTGCTTGCCATTTTGTAAGGGTTAGAAAGAGCCAAAAGACCTGTTCAAATGGGTGGATTGGAAATTCATCTGCAAATTCATGTGCCTCATCATCAGCATCATCATCTAAACCAACGCCCACTACAAACTGGTTCCCCAACTCACCAACATCAGTTTCAGTTTGAACTTCTACTTCAATGAACTGTGGAGTGGAGGCAGATGCCTGGCTCTCTAGGAAATGTGGTTGAGGCTTATATGAGAGATATAAAGGTTGAACTTTAGAGGTAGGTGTGTGCTCCATAAACTCAACTACATGGGCATCTACTTCAATTGGAACAAACCTCTTTCTTTTGTTCCAGTAGTGCTACTGTATTTTTTGATGGTCGTATCCTAAATACTTCCTATGTAACCTTACTCGAACATACTTCCCCTATGAAATATAACCTCCATAGTAAATTTCTAGGGAGAAAAAATATGGATCACCTATTAAAAAAAAAAGAAAAAAAAGAAGAAGATATAAAACCACTATTTTATCACACCAACTTATCTTTACTGCCCATTTACCATTTTAAACTTGAAATTGACTAAGATCCACCAACAATTATGCAGACAAAACAACACAAATGCTTCGGGACCACATGTATTTCATATTCAAAAAAGCATATCAAACAACACCACAAAATGTCAAAAGAACTGACAGACCACAGAATACACAAGCTTAAACAATTTCAAATTGGAAAAAGCGATTACTTACTGTACTTGGGAGGAGGCCCTCTGTTCCGCAACTACAGAGGCAACACATCCAGACTCATGTTGCGTCCAATCAACAAAGCCAAAAGAAGCTTTATGAAAAAGCTTTCAGATTCCCTCGATTTCGTCCCTCTCCAACCTTCGATTTCGTCCCTTTCCAACCCTCAATTCCATCTCTTTCCAACCCTACCAAACTGAGCGAGATGTGAGAAGTGTGAGAACTGACCTATTTAACCCTAGGTAATTAAAACCACTTTGGAATGACCAAAATAACCCTCAAATGGACGGATTAATGGATGAAATATGAAAATTTTGACAATGGAGGGAACATTTATAATAAAATTTAATTCAAGTCTTTAATTTACTAAAAAAAAAGGTTATGAGGTAAATTGATAATTATGTACAAGTTCAATGGACAATTCAGCAGTTTACACTTTTATTTTTTATTTCCTGTTTTACAAAAGAATTCATAATAAACCCTAGGACCAGAAAAAAAGACATTAAAATTCAGAGTGCGCGCTTCCACCATCGGCGGAAGAAATGTCAGTTTCTGAGGAAAATGCGAATATCCGAGACCACCATCGGCGGTTGCTGGCGGCGAAATACGAGCTGAGACGAAATCTGTACAAAGCCCTCTGCAAGGACCCGAGCCTTCCCAGCGATCTGCGCGAGGAGAGCCGCTTCAAGCTCTCCAAGCTGCCCAGAAACAGCTCCTTCACGCGCGTCAGGAACCGCTGCATCTTCTCCGGTCGCGCACGCGCCGTCTACGAGACCTTCCGTATGTCCCGTATTGTCTTCCGTACTCTGGCATCTAAAGGCATGCTCAATGGCATCAAGAAAGCATCTTGGTAGCCACCGAACCGGTGCGTTTCGAAGTTATTCATGTTATTGTTTGCAATTTTTCTGCTTCCGGAAGTGGGTTTTTTAATAGATCGAAATGGTGTTTTGCTTGTAGCATATAGATAAGGGTATAAGCATGTAGCATCCAAAATAAATGTATCTCCTTCTCTGTGTTTCGTTTTTTGGCCAGTTGTTTGAATTTAAGTATTCTACTACTTTGCTCTAAATAAGTATGACAACTTTAACTGATGTCCATTGTACCATTTTTAATGGATTACTACGACACCCTATGACTTGCATGTTGAACCTATTTTTCTTTTTCTTTTTGGTCTCATGGGGCTGAGTTGCATTTACCAGTTTTCATCTTTTGTTTTTCTACAAAGTGGAATGGATGAACTTAGTGAAGATGGGGATTTTGGCAAATTTGTTTATGCGTCTTTCTATGGTTGTAAGAACCCCGCTTAACATAAGAATAGAAATGCAGAACCCCAGCAGAAATTGTTGGTATTTGCCATTTTTCGTGACTTTAATGTTCATACACAATGGCAAGTTTTTGTAGGGATAAGACATGATAGCAGGTCAAGGTCTAATGGTTTTATGGGGCTGTGGGTAAAATAGAAAACAAATTTGGCATCAGTTTGAGAGATGGAGATGTTGTTGTCAACAATAGGTAGAAACTGTAGAGGTTTCATTTGAAAGTTTGGAAGCAACATACTGAATTTTTTTTGTTGTTTAAGAAAATGAGGGAAGCAGAGTAGCGAAAGATCATCATCTTGTATTTTTTATTGTTTAGAGAAATGAGGGTTTAAGCAAGCAAGAGAGAGGTACGTGAAACATATGGCTCTCTCAGCTTCAGAGTTGAGGAAAATGGTTGGCTTCCAGCGTGTGTTTCTTGTTGACATATCCACTTTCCCCCTTTTTTGAGCGTCTATGTAGTATGTATAAATGCCTTTAGAAACAAGATTTAGTGTTCTGTGTTATAGAGCTTATTAGATATATAATCTAATGGAAATTTTAATGTCAGTTTGAATGATTTAAATCTATTTTGCTAGGCAATCTAACAAACATTTGTTGTGTTTCTAGACTCGCAGTCTAGATCATTGGTTAGATGAAATCTTTAACCTAATAGGCCACATAAATGTCAAATATATGTGAAATTGGATTGTTGCCCTTGTTGAATTTTGACATATTAAGTCTAGTGGTATTTCTCTTCCATATATCAGAATAGTTCCCAAGATCGCACTCTCCCGTTGATTTTTAGAAAATTAAAGTAATTGGTCAAAATTTGAAAGCTTTTAATTTTTTTATAGTATTTGAAAGCTTTTAATTTAAATGTGAACTAGTTTGACACTGTTCTTTACCTTCGTTTGAACATAGGCAATAAGATATTTTGGGAGCACTCAGAACACAAGTGAAATCCACTATAAAAGATGGCTACCACATACCAACTAGCTCTTGATATAGTGGTACGTTTCTTCCCAATGTTGGCTGATGTCTCAAATTCAAAACCTCCCTCCCTGATTGATAAAATAAATAAATAAATGATGGCTTCCACATAACCTAGTGTAAGATGGACATAACAAGCAAAAGGGTTTTTCCTAGAGAGGTACGTACCATTTTTACACGACGGATGTAAAAGTTTCATTTGTCTATTTAAAATTCTAAAATCCTTAATAATATAGTACGCAAAACAAGAAGAACCTTGCTTCTAAGCTTTGGGACCAATTGTTTATTCAATATCTGGTTGTTGTACTGCTTACTGAGGACAAAAGCTTGCAATGCCATCTAAAAATGGTATTGATCGCCATATAGCCACCCTTGCCATATAGTTAGGTCTCTAAGTGTTTGAAAGGAACATTTTGAATATTTGACCTTATTTTTCTTGGGCCAGATTAGTGAGTGCATGAGTCTGGTTAAAAATGCAAAGACATTCCTGAGCTCAGTTCTATTGATTTTTAATGCTTCGTATATAATGTCAGTATATATTATACAGTATATAAGGTCTTATAACGTTGAATTATTACGGTTTTCAGGGAACTCAAGCAAATTTCTTCCCGGCTATCAAACAGGCCACGATAGACCTTGAATCCAAACTGGACCTCAAAAGAACCTCACACATTTTTCTGAGAAGTGACTGCAATCAAGCCTTGTTTCTGCCTTAGCTTGTTGAAATTTTTTAGATCAAAGTTCATCTTGAATTTCGCTGTGATTGTTGACTATAATGGCAGATGGATTGAACCATTACTTTCATTACATTTGTCATGTAGGATGCATTTTGGTGATTTTTGTTTCCTTTATAGGTTTAATATGTTTGATTATATCTCTTCATCTTTCCCCATCTCTTTCTTTCTATAGTTTGGATTTTTGGGAACAGAGATTCTCTTTTTTGAATGCTTTGAATTTTGAAGCCTGATATGTATGGCTTAGGCCCTATGTGTGATCTGAACTATTTTTGCTTTTTGGTTGTCAGAGCTTCAGCTTGTTAGAATTATTCATATGGGTTACTCTTCCATAAAGACTGATATCTCTCACTCACAACTTTCCGAGTTTGAATTTCGAAAGAAATTCCTCAGATATGTTTAATGCAGGTCTTTTTAATCTCTGGGAGACCCAAACTAAAAACTTGGGGCCAATGTCATCCCAGAAATTTGTTGCAAGAAACAGGGTTTAAATTAGCATTTAAAAGAATTCAATACACATTACACCCTTTTTATTGGGTCTTAAACAAGAATTTTGCTTGCACAACTCCTGCATTTTGTAGGAGTGTTTGCAAGAAATTGTCAGCCAAAAGGCTCAAAACAAACAATGGTTTGTGTTCCTCAAGAAGTACTCCACTGCGGTTTGAGGGACTAACAAGGTGGAAGGTCTGTAGGTGGAGGCAAGATGGAGTGATCTGAGTCTTTCCCACTTTCCACCACGAATGCAGTCTTCAAACCCCAGCTGGTATGGAGCTCCAAATGACAGTGCATGAACCAGACACCTAAAGATGATAAAATACGTTCAAAATATTAGTGAAATTTCAAAAAAAAAAAAGAGATATTATTCTTGCTTAATTAGCAACTTTGAAGTATAATGTAGCATGCTATTTGGTTAGTTTGATGTGTTTACCTGGATTATCAGCCCTGAACCTTATGGCAACCCAACCACCGGTAGGAACTCCGATTGTGTTTCTTTCGGGAGGATCCACCAAGTTATACTTTGCCGAGTCCTTTTTGGGGTCGAAGTTCCCAACTCCAGTCCCAACAACAAAGAAATTGTAACCATGAAGGTGGAAGGGATGAGACTCCACTGTGAGAAGATTGGTGTCTTGTAGCACCAACTCAACTGTTGAATTGAAGGCAAGTTTGCTGAGACGGGTGCCTACTTTAGTGCCAAGGCTGGCAGTGAGTGGTGCACCAGTGTAATTGAAAGGTGTTGGAGGGCGGTCTGGGAAATCTGTGGTAAATACTCCCTTGGTGTTGAAATAATGAGCTTGAAGCAGCCCAATTTGGGGCATCACAAATGTGATATTGTTTAAAGAAGCAGTGAGCTGTGTTCCATTGAGGCAAGTGGTGCATTGGTTAATTCTCAACCCGATCGTGTAAAAGAGATGTCGATCAACTTTAAGAGGTACACTGGCCGGGAACTGTGCTGTGTTTAGACTTCTTAGCTTGGCATTGAAGCTCATTGCGAAAGCTGTGTTATCAAGTGCCGGAAGTTGGGGAAGAACTGGCTGCACACTATTTGGGATGCCTTTGTACTGCAGTATTCCAGTGGCAGTTTTGTTGTCAACGGAAACAGGTGCATCCATGAATGGCCTAGCTGCCATGAAATATCTGCCGGGTGCTTGGTTGGCTTGAACGAGAACATTCGTGGTCTGACCTGGCGCTATTAGTATTGCTTGAGATGTGAAAGGTTTGGTGTAGACTGCATCAATTTCTACCACTGTCAAGTTGTGACCGGCAATGACAAAGAATAGCTCATCATTGAGTGCAGCATTGATGATTCGTAGCAGATACGTCTTTCCCTGCTCAACCTCCAATGCATAGGTATCCGAGATAGCAAAAACAAGGAAGGATGAGAGTGCAAAGTCTCATTTTTTATGTCCAAATGGCAGTGCCATAAAACAAAAGTGGTCTCAGAACATCTAGTGTCATAGATGGGAAAAGTTCTCGCATTCAATGAGTATATACAACGTAGCTCTCACGATAACTAGTTGCACGTCCACCATGTGCATTGTATAAACTCGTTGTAGGCAAGAACTTTTCTACAGAAGGCAGTGGCTTACGTTTTTCAGAACATGGAAAGAGAGGCCCTGGCTTCCCATTGATGGTGTGTGCATCTGACATATTTGGTGGCAATCCCAGTTTGTTTCCTTGTTTAACAACCTCTTCAACGTCGTTATTCCACCATTCTCCTACACCATTCATGAGAAACAATACAATCATTTTCTGCATAAACTCAAAAAAATTCTGTATATAGTTACAAATCTTATAGTTGCACCAACTCGCCTAAGACAATATTAGCCTCCTGGTATGGCTGAAGAAATGGAAAACCAGTCCCTTGTTTAGGCAAGATGACAATTGCTCCATACACAGTGGCTCTTAGCCAGAAAATATGTGCATGCCACCATAGAGTTCCTCTTTGCCCTGTTATAGTGATATTGTAGGTGTAACTATGTCCTGTCTTGATAGGACATTGTGTGATATAGGCAGGCCCATCTGCCCACCCATTTCTATATTGCTTTAATCCATGCCTGAAAATTCAATCAAAATGTGACATTAATAAACCCAAATGTTCATTTTAATTTTATGCTCGCATAATCATATGAATTCAAATATAAATTTCCTACCAATGAATTGACATATTGTATTTTGCATGGTTGGTAACATTGACAAGAAGTGTATCTCCTTCTCTAGCATAAACTGTAGGTCCAGGGAACATCCCATTTACTGTAACAATTGGCTTAGAATGGCACAACCTGCTCACATTCTTCACTTGAACCTGAAAATAATTTTTGGAACAGATAAATAATAACCAGGTATATAAAATGCATGCAATTTAAGTCTGCCATTTTGAAATGCTTACATCGAATTGGTATGTCTTCAAACCGGCTTTTGCCGGAGTGGAAAAGAACCCAACTAAGCATAAGAAGAGAAGTGCAGAAGAACCCCAGCAGAAACTGTTGGTTTTTGCCATTTTTCGTTACCGAATCGTTTCTATACAATGGCAAGTTTGTAGGGATGAGACATGGTAGCAAGTCAGGTTCTAATGGTTTTATATGGCTGTGCCCAAAATCTAAAATAAACCATCAGTTTGTTTATGTTAGATGGAGTTGGTGTTGTCAACATTAGGTAGAGGCTGTAGAGGCTGTACATGAAAGCTTTGAAGCAAAATACAGATGGGACTTTTAGTGTAAAGCCAACTTGAAGAGGCAAACAGAGTAGCTGAAGAACTTAATCTTGTGTTTTTTATTGTTTAGGAAAATACAAATATAAGCAAGAGAGCTACTTGAAGCCTAAATATTGGTAACTTTACCTTCAAGGAAAATGGTTGGCATCAAGTGTATGTTCTCTGTTCACATATACACTTTGGGGCTTTTTTTCTTTTGTTTTGGCTTCTACCCCGTCAACCTTAAGTGCAGGTTTTTTACTTTTCATAAGTAAATGAGGTTGGTTGGTTTAATATGTGAGTTGAAACTTGAAAATTGTTTTCCTATGTCAGGTTTTTTTTTGGCTGTTGTCACTTGAAATCATTGTTATGGAGAATAATATTAGCCATTCCTAGAAATTTTATTCAGTTTGGGATGGTGAATCAATCATATCTGTTGTGCCTCTTCAGGTCTGATGCAATATGGATGCAAAATGGATGCTTCATCTGTAGTTTATAACAGTGTTAAAGCACATGCTTCTGTTGCAACATTACACCAAAAAGAGATTGAAGGCGGAATTGTTTGGGCACGCCAGCTGGGTGGGAGGTAAATCAAATGTGTACAGCTTACTACAAATTCGGAAGTTGTTGAATTGCTCTAGCTCATACATTCATTATTTGAACCAATTTAAGAAGTTCCATTGTTTCTAAGTAATTTTGGTTTTGGGGTTTGTTGTTACCATTCAAGTTGAGCTCTATTTGTTCTTGGATAAAGTTCAGATAGATAATAAAAAGGACGAGGCACAGATATTATAGATTTTAGCAGTATCTGTTGGGCAGTTCAGGGACCATAAACAAAAAATATATGCGGAATACTGATGTTGACATGCTCTTACTCTGCGTGCAAGGAAAAAACCAGCATTGAGATTTTGTAAGAGATAAAACTCAGGCATTTATTTTTTGTTTATCTTTTTTCCCTTATAGGTAAAAATTCCTGGCACCTGCCTACTCATAATTAAAAAGAACCAGCATGATATTTAGCATTATCGGTTGTTAGTCATGTTATTGTTGTCATTGATGTTATTTGCAGTGTTGGAGTTATTATATTTGCTTATTGTTGTCATTTATGTTATTGGTGGTGGTGGTGTTATTATATTTGCTTCTAAACAGCTCGGTTGTTTTTCTGGGCCAGGGTGCCAAGACTTGGAATTGGAAGCTCATTGTTAGAGATATTCCTTTCAAGGTTTTTTTCTCATTGTATTGTCATATGACATTCTTTTTCCTTTGGGGGAGAGCTTAAATTAAACTAGTTTGCTTACGTAAATGCAGGCCAAAGAGAATGAAATAGAAGAGATATTTTCATCAGCAGGGTTTGTCTTGGATGTAATTATACCACACAATTCTGACACAGGGTATATTGTCATTGTCCATTGTTGTTTTCTCTCTTAATGGAAATATATTTTCTGTTCTTCATTCTTATTTTAATTTTTTATTCCTTGTTCGCAGGTTACCTAAAGGTTTTGCATTTGTCCAATTCACACGCAAACAGGATGCAGAAAATGTACATTTGTGATTTGTGCTTTACTTTTGGAGTACATAATGAAGCCCTGGGTTCATTAACATTTTTCTTTTTCTTTCTCAGGCAATTAAAAAGTTAAATGGACAAATGCTTCATAAAAGACCCATAGCTGTTGACTGGGTTCTTTCAAAGCAGATGTGTGGTAGTGTCACTGTAAAAAAATGCTCTTCTTGCTTCAGAAGATGGTACTTGTGGCATTATTGTAACTCTATTCTCATTTAGCAAACTTTTGTCTCACTGTAATGGATTATCCTGAATGGTTGGCATTTTCTTTCCTCAAAACATTAACAGGAAGGTCTTAGTCTTGAGGGAACTCCAGCTGCAGAAGGGGTTTCGGCTAGTGATATGTTGAAACGCCAAATGTTAGTTTATTGATTTCTTTGTTTCCCTAGATATTGCATATGCATACCCTCTCCATGGGATACCATAGCACGATACAATTCGTACATGATTTTATTTGGACAAAATCTCTTTTCAATTAATACAATCATTTGTAATTTAATCCTTCAATTTTTGGTCCCCGTAACGTGTATTTGCATTTTAGTTCAACTACTTTTCTCTTAGCAAAATTTTTATTAAAAAAAAAGCTTATAGACTTTTCTTGTTTTATAGTTCTCATCTTTGAGGCTTTTTCTGGGTATATTTGTATGGAACTTTCTCTTATTTGTAATTGATATTGTTAATGCAGATAAAATTCTTGGAGGATGTGAAGAAAGGAAAGCTTGTTGCAGAGAATTTCTCTTGTGGAGCTGCTTTCGTTGAGTTTACAGAGCATCAGCATGCACTTGTGGCCCTGAGAGTTTTGAACAACAATCCTGGTAACTTAATTCCTCAAAAGTGTAATATCCATATTGACATATGAAGCTGATTATTGGTAATCTCTAAACTGCAGTCTCAATTTCAGTCTTATTATGTTGGAAACATATATATTCAAATGCATTAACTCCATTGTATTATAATTGAAGGTGATGGTCCTAAGCATCGCCCAATTGTGGAGTTTGCACTTGAGAATGTTAAAAAATTGAATATACGAAATGCTAAGATGCAAGCACGGCAGCGTGCAGTGCAGCTCATCGTAATCGGGAAAACGTGCATCAAAATGAAGGCTCAAATAGACCAGATACTCATCCAAGCAAGAAGTCCAAAAACTCAAAACAAAAAGGGTAAAAGCAAAAATTGGATGATTCAGTACCAAATAAAGAAGATGAATTTGAAAATAAGTTTAGTGATGGAGCTGCCACCGAAAGACAGAGAGGTTCTAAGTGGCAGAAAAATGGTCCATTTGGAAAGGTAAAAAAGATCTCATCAAAGGTATCAGGACAATCAACAACAGAGAAGGCGGAAGGCTCGAAACGTGAACCAAACAATCATCAAGATGGCAGGAAGGCTGGTGGTGGAAGATCATCCGAAGGAGAAACTGTGGCCATTGATGCGCAAAAATCAAAACCTTTGAGAAAGACAAATATGCAACCTAATAAGAGGAAGCTGCAGGAGCAGAAAGAGGTAGAGGGGGTGGGGGGTGGGGGGTGGTTGGGGGGGGGGGAGAGGGAGGAGAATGTGACTAGGAGAAAGAGGCCAAAGAAGAATAAGGACCCATTAGGGAGGGATGTTACAGATAAACTCGACACGCTGATTGACCAATATAGATCCAAGTACTCGCAACGGAGCTCCGTCCAAACTGATGGTGAAAAGCAAGGTTCCAGAAAGCTTAGTAAATGGTTCCAAACATAATTTTATGTTGATTTTGTAAAATTGCATGATAAGTCTCACAAGAAAGGAGTAAAAGCAGTTGCTGGATATGTAGTTGCTATAAATTTTGCACATTGTTTTAACTTTTGCCAATATTTGTAAGCATGAAATTTACTGTCTTGCTTTTTGGTTGAAAAACTATTGATTTGTTCAATTCCACCTGACCTCAAACTTAGGCTTTTATTACTCGTAGAGATTTCTCCTCGTAATGTTTAAGCAATATTTTCGAAACAAAACTCAGTTTCAAATTTTTTGACAGACTTGGTTTGGCTGGTGCAGTTTGGTTTCTTGCTTTTAAGTTAAGATTTTCAGGGTTAAGCCTTATCCCTTCATAACTTCAAAATGATGCTTATTCTATATCGCATTTCATTTCATCTGGTGTATTTATGCAGAGGAATTAATTTATGAGAATGGAAGATGGCGCTGCGTTGCTAATTCTTTGTCGGCATACCTTTTTATTTTGTGCTAACTAAAAGGAAAATCTAAACATACAAAAAATTAGCAAGGAGAATTCAAGAGAGCAGCTCCAATTTTTGATCAAATTAACCAATTTAGAGTAAATGAACAAATAGATTCAGTACTTTTATCTAAACAAAAAAAATAAAAAAAGACAATTAAAGAAACTTTGTATCTACTAAGAAGAGAAACTAAAGCCGATCAAAATCGTGGTACAAATATATTCATCTACAGCTATCACTTGTAGAATTAATATCCTAGATACAAGCCATGAGCTCTTCCATATATGATTCAGTCCATTTAGAGTAGCTGTTATCAACATTCTCAGAGTTACTTGGGCTGCAAGCATCCTCTACTTTGGTTTCACAAAGTATTTGTTCAATGTTGAAGATAGGATTGTCCTCGAAGAATGTCAGATCAATCGGATCAACATTATCATAAGAGACCACAAGTTCACCACCAGTTAGACTAGAAGAGTAGCCTTGTTGTACATGTGATGATGATTCTTCAGTTGATCCCATTTGATCATCTTTTTTCATCTTTTTATTTGTGCTCCTCTTCTTTTGTACTTGACCTCGTGATGAACGAATTAAATTTATTTCCTTACTCGAGGCCCTATCGTTCTTCCTCATTCGGCAAATCACGAAATCGAAATCGTAACTACGATCATTGTAGTCATTCTTGGGACCAACAAAAAGACTATATTCATCCAGTAACCACCATGTGTGCTCCTCGGACCCTTTATTCTCATAGCGGAATTTTCGTTTTCTGCCAATGGGGTTCGAATTTCCATTGTCGTCCTTAATGAGTTTGAAGGATTCAGTTTCACTCCAGGTACCGCCGTGGCCAATGCTACGATCCATGCGCTTCGTGGTTAACTTTTTGAGCCCGGAAAGGAAATATAAGTCTTGATCAACAAGTTGAGGCCCTCCGTACTTGTTCCAAATCTCCGAAGGCTCCAACTTTTTGCCGAAGAGATCGCAGGCACGGATGAAGTTGCTGTACGGCGGCATCAAAGGCTTTCTCTGAACCAACAAAGTGTGGAGAAAGGAACCCACAATCTCTTGATCAGTGGGGTGGAAACGGAAACCTAACGGCACATTATGATGATGTGCCATTGCTTGCTTGCTGCTGCTAATTAAGAAGAGAAAGAGAGAAGAGAAAGAGAAACCAAGTGACGTTGTTTGTGCGTAATCTGAATTCTATTTATAGGGAGTGTCGGTTTAGGGTTTCTTTTTAGTTTCCTTCCTGCGTAAGGAAATAGAATTCCAGATGAAACATGGAAACTCTTTTTTGTCTTTTTCTTATTTTGTATTAATTTGAAAGAAAATTTGATTGGCCTGAGCAGTTTTGGTACTTTATTATTTTAATTTTTAATTTTTAATCAAATTGAATTGAATAAAAGGAGATTGGTTTTGGTTATGTTCAATTGTACGTCAAGTTCATTGCTTCCCCTATTATTGTTATTTCGTCGATCCTGAATCTTCAGTCGCCAAAATTCTCAGAGTCAGGGTTTTCTTTTTTCAATTTTTTCAATTTCGTTTTTCGTTTTTCCTTCTTCTCCTTTTTCTGTTTTTGTTTTTCCATACTCAGGTAAATTACTGAATTGCTTTGTTTTTTTATGGAAGATATTTTCTTAGCAACCAAACAGCTGTAAAGCTGAATGTTTTTAAGCAACTGAAGGTTTCTTTTAGGTGGGTATTTGGTTATTGCCTCAGAGATGAATGATCTAATGACTAAGTAAATCCTCAGTTACGTGGACCTCAAGAAACAGGCCATGAAAGACCTTGAATCGGAACCCGACCTCGAAACGGGCAAACTTGGCCCTACTGATGAACAGAACCTCACCCAATTTTTCAAACAAGTGACCACAATCAAGGCTGCTATGGAACAGAACCTCACAAACCTTCTTCTTGATCATCAGGACCCGAATGAAGAAACCAAGTTTACTCACACTGCTAAAGTTCTTTGAGGGCTGACATGGTAGCTATTCTGAGGAAAGCAAAAGGCATCAAAGAAAGATTGGAGTCGCTTGACCGCATGTGGCTAATCGAAATGTATATCAGTTGAGTACAAGGAAGGCAGCCCTGTTGATCGAATGAGGATTTGGGTGACTACTGGTTTGAGAATTAAGCTGAGAGAGATATGATGAATGATTTTCAGTCCTTGAGAGAACAGATCGTTCAAGAGCACAAAGAAGGTCTCAAGAGGAGGTATTATAATGCCACAGGAGAGGAAGCAAGTGAGGAAGTGATAGATGATTTTGGAAAGTAAATGGGAAGGTCAAAGTTTTTGAGGGGAAGGCTGAGCTGGCAATGGAGAATCAGGAAAGGCATGAGGCCTTGAAGGACTTGCAGAGAAGCTTGACAGAACTCCATCAAGTTTTCCTGGACATGGTAGTGATGGTTGTAAAGCAAGGGGAACGAATGGATGATAGTGAAAAGAATGTGGCTGATGCTGGAGCTTACATTCATGGTGGAACCAATGCTCTTTATTCTGCTCAGCAGATGAAGCAGAGAAGAGGAAGATGGGTTTGTTGGATTGGGGCTTTGGTGTTGATTGTGTTGCTGGTATGCCTGATTTCCATCTTAGCTTCTTGAAATCGTAGAGATCAAAGTTCATCCTGGATGAGGCTGTTATTGTTGTGCTGTAGTGGAGTTTTGGTCTGTGAATAATATACTGGAGTTGACTATACTGGCTGGCGGAATCAATGGTTGCTTTCATTACATTTGTCATCTAGAATGCAGAACTATTTTGCTCTTTTGTTATCAGAGCTTCAGTTTGTTAGAATTATTCCTCAGATATGTTTAATGCAGGTCTTTTTAAGCTCTGGTGGATTAAACCTAAAAATTTGGGGCCAATGTCACCCCAGAAATCTGTTGCATGAAAAAGCGTTCAAATTAGCATTTAGAAGAATCCGATACACATTACACCTTTTTATTGGGTCTTAAACAAGAATTTTGCTTTCACAACTCCTGCATTTTGCAGGATTGTTTGCAAGGAATTATCAGCCAATAGGCTTAAAACAAACAATGGTTTGTGTTCCTCAAGAAGTACTCCACTGCGGTTCGAGGAACTAACAAGGTGGAAGGTCTGTAGGTGGAGGCAAGATAGAGTGATCTGAGTCTTTCCCATTTTCCACCACGAATGCAGTCTTCAAACCCCAGCTGGTATGGAGCTCCAAATGACAGTGCATGAACCAGACACCTAAAGATGAACAAATATCGTTCAAAATATTAGTGAAATATCTAAAAAAAGAAGAGAGATTATTCTTGCTTAATGAGTAACTTTGAAGTTTAATGTAGCATGCTATTTGGTTAGTTTGATGTGTTTACCTGGATTATCAGCCCTGAACCTTATGGCAACCCAACCACCGGTAGGAACTCCGATTGTGTTTCTTTCGGGAGGATCCACCAAGTTATACTTTGCCGAGTCCTTTTTGGGGTCGAAGTTCCCAACTCCAGTCCCAACAACAAAGAAATTGTAACCATGAAGGTGGAAGGGATGAGACTCCACTGTGAGAAGATTGGTGTCTTGTAGCACCAACTCAACTGTTGAATTGAAGGCAAGTTTGCTGAGACGGGTGCCTACTTTAGTGCCAAGGCTGGCAGTGAGTGGTGCACCAGTGTAATTGAAAGGTGTTGGAGGGCGGTCTGGGAAATCTGTGGTAAATACTCCCTTGGTGTTGAAATAATGAGCTTGAAGCAGCCCAATTTGGGGCATCACAAATGTGATATTGTTTAAAGAAGCAGTGAGCTGTGTTCCATTCAGGCAAGTGGTGCATTGGTTGATTCCCAACCCGATCGTGTAAAAGAGATGTCGATCAACTTTAAGAGGTACACTGGCCTGGAACTGTGCTGTGTTTAGACTTCTTAGCTTGGCATTGAAGCTCAATGCAAAAGCTGTGTTATTGAGTGCCGGAAGTTGGGGAAGAACTGGCTGCACAGTATTTGGGATGCCTTTGTACTGCAGTATTCCAGTGGCAGTTTTGTTGTCAATGGAAACCGGTGCGTCCATGAATGGCCTAGCAGCCATGAAATATCTTCCGGGCACTTGGTTGGCTTGAACGAGAACATTCGTGGTCTGGCCTGGTGCTATTAGTATTGCTTGAGATGTGAATGGTTTGGTGTAGACTGCATCAATTTCTACCACTGTCAAATTGTGACCAGCAATGGCAAAGAATAGCTCATCATTGAGTGCAGCATTGATGATTCGTAGCAGATACGTCTTTCCCTGTTCAACCTCCAATGCATAGGTATCTGAGATAGCAAAAACAAAAAGGGATGAGAATGCAAAGTCTCATTTTTCATGTCCAAATGGCAGTGCCATAAAACAAAAGTAGTCTCAGAACATCTAGTGTCATAGATGGAAAAGTTCTCGCATACAATGAGTATATACAACGTAGCTCTCACAATTACTAGTTGCACGTCCACCATGTGCATTGTATAAACTCATTGTAGGCAAGAACTTTTCTACAGAAGGCAGTGGCTTACGTTTTTCAGAACATGGAAAGAGAGGCCCTGGCTTCCCATTGATGGTGTGTGCATCTGACATATTTGGTGGCAATCCCAGTTTGTTTCCTTGTTTAACAACCTCTTCAACGTCGTTATTCCACCATTCTCCTACACCATTCATGAGAAACAATACAATCATTTTCTGCATAAACTCAAAAAAATTCTGTATATAGTTACAAATCTTATAGTTGCACCAACTCGCCTAAGACAATATTAGCCTCCTGGTATGGCTGAAGAAATGGAAAACCAGTCCCTTGTTTAGGCAAGATGACAATTGCTCCATACACAGTGGCTCTTAGCCAGAAAATATGTGCATGCCACCATAGAGTTCCTCTTTGCCCTGTTATAGTGATATTGTAGGTGTAACTATGTCCTGTCTTGATAGGACATTGTGTGATATAGGCAGGCCCATCTGCCCACCCATTTCTATATTGCTTTAATCCATGCCTGAAAATTCAATCAAAATGTGACATTAATAAACCCAAATGTTCATTTTAATTTTATGCTCGCATAATCATATGAATTCAAATATAAATTTCCTACCAATGAATTGACATATTGTATTTTGCATGGTTGGTAACATTGACAAGAAGTGTATCTCCTTCTCTAGCATAAACTGTAGGTCCAGGGAACATCCCATTTACTGTAACAATTGGCTTAGAATGGCACAACCTGCTCACATTCTTCACTTGAACCTGAAAATAATTTTTGGAACAGATAAATAATAACCAGGTATATAAAATGCATGCAATTTAAGTCTGCCATTTTGAAATGCTTACATCGAATTGGTATGTCTTCAAACCGGCTTTTGCCGGAGTGGAAAAGAACCCAACTAAGCATAAGAAGAGAAGTGCAGAAGAACCCCAGCAGAAACTGTTGGTTTTTGCCATTTTTCGTTACCGAATCGTTTCTATACAATGGCAAGTTTGTAGGGATGAGACATGGTAGCAAGTCAGGTTCTAATGGTTTTATATGGCTGTGCCCAAAATCTAAAATAAATCATCAGTTTGTTTATGTTAGATGGAGTTGGTATTGTCAACAGTAGGTAGAGATTGTGAAGGCCAACTTGAGATGGGGACTTTGAAGCAAAATACAGATGGGGACTTTTAGTGTAAAGCCAACTTGAGAAGGCAAACAGAGTAGCTGAAGAACTTAATCTTGTATTTTTAATTGTTTAGGAAAATACAGGTATAATCAAGAGAGCTACTTGAAACCTAAATGTGGATATCTCAACTTTACCTTCAAGGAAAATGGTTGGCATCACGCGTTTTTTTCTGTTCACACGTACCTTTGGGCCTTATATTTTTTTTCTTTTTTGGCGTACCATTGTTGACATTGTATCTGGATTTGTTTGTTTACAACAGGATTTAGCATTTAGTGTTTAGAGTTTTGTTAGAAAGATTATGAAATGAAGGTTTAATTTAATTTCAAATAAGTTATCTCTATTTGAATAGCTTATTTTCCGTCGTCAAGTAGCCTAGCACATTATGTTGCTAAATTGTCAATCTCGATCATTAGAAAAATAAAATCTTATGAGCAAAAACTTTCATTTATCTATTTAAATTTTAAAATTCTTTAACGATATGGTAAGGGAAACAAGAAAAACCTTGCTTCTAAGCTTTGGGTCCAACTGTTTAGTCAATATCTGGTAGTCACTGCTTATTGAGGACAAAAGCTTTGCAATGCCATCTAAAATGGTATCGATCACCAAAAGCTAGAGTAATGTGTCCCAAAAAAAAAACCAAAAGCTGGAGTAACTTTATTTGTTCAATTTGATTAGGTGCCTGTAGTGGTAAGTTGAAAAATATCTTGGTTTGGTCAGTTGATTTTCACTATCTTCTTCTTGGATGATCTTTAGGATATACTATTTTCCTTTTTTGAAAAAAAAAAATTTTAATTACTGGTTTGCAAATAAAAGTCATTTTTCTATTAGATTAAACCTCTTTCCAAGAATTCTATAGCAAAGGCCTTATATATGACTCGTAGATGTAGGGCTGGGCATTCAAATCGGTAATCCGGTTAAACCGCTCAAACCAAACCGATGGTTTGGGTTAGTCTGGTTTTTTTTTCCAATCTTTTTTTGATCATCGGTTTGAACCCAAACCAAACCAAAATATATGGTTTGGTGTACAATTTATAATATTCAAAACCACGGTTTAACCAAACCAAATTGATGATATTAAAAAAATATTATAAGAAATATAAATAAATATATATATATATATATATATTACATAGTTTCAATCTTTTCTTTTTCTTCTCTCTCCATCTATAATACATAGTTTCAATCTTTTCTTTTTCTTCTCTCTCCATCTCTCTGTTTGTCTTGTCTCTATCAGTCTGTCTTCACTCCTTCACACCCTCTCCCCATCTCCCTCTTTTTTTCCCTTCTTCTTCTTCTTCTTCTTCTTCTCCTCTCTCTCTTCTTCTTCTTCTTCTCTCTCTCTCTCTCTCTCTCTCTCTCTCTCTCTCTCTCTCTCTCTCTCTCTCAGAAAGCCAAAAAATCCAAACCAACCCACCAAGTCCAATTAATCGAAGTGGTCAATTTTTATCAATTATGGTTTAGTTTTGGTTTCCAAAATAGCATAATCGAGGCTTACAGTTTGATATTCGGATTAAATTCAAAACCAAACCAACCCAGACCGAACCCACTCCTACTTAGATGAGACCCTATTCACTTTGTTTAAGACTACAATCTTACTTTGCTTTTTATTTGATGAGATATGGGCTTTTAAGTCACTTAGGCCAGTGGGCCCCATAAATAGACACCACGTGGCTTTTTTTTGTTGGAAATGTGACTTAACTATTTTTTGTTTTTTTTGTTTTTAGGTTTTTGGGTTTTTTTTATAGGAAAATGTGACTTAACTTTAGAAATTGGGCCGTAACACTAAAGCAAGTATACATGTCGTGTGACATAAATTAAGCCACGTTAACACTTCTCATGCATTTAGTATTTTTGGATTTTTGCATTGCCATGCATTGTCTTGCTTGTTTGAAGATCAAACCCAACTAAGATATCAAAAGAGAAATGTAATGGTGTATCCAAAAAAATATATATGTAATGGATGTATATTCGAAACCTATCTCATTTCAACTCACAAACATTAGATATCAAAATCAATGCCGAAAGCAACATATATGCAATGGCTTTTAGCCACATTTATTAATGTGCACTAGACTATTATTAACACATGTTGGTTCTCTTCTGGGTAACATGCTCGATAAAATGCCTCAAAGAAATTAAAGAATGCAACTGGCATGGTTGTATTTTTCAGCCGGTAAATATTAGAGAAATCATATTATTGTATTACATTGTGTTAACTCTTTATTAAGGGTAGGGTCTACAAACACAAGTAAATCTCACCTCTATTAAAGAGACGGTACACAATGTGCCATAATAATATAATCTTTGTAGAATTTTCATTTCCAAGGCCTTTCGTTTCTGTAGAAGTATCAGCAGTCAGGACTGGGAGCAAAGACATGTCAAGAGGAGACTCATGAAGGTGAGATTCATTTGTTCATGCACTCAGTCATTCATCATATGCATAGAGATACTGCACATTAACAGTTGGGTACTTTTTATGATACCAGGTTTTTCAATATTAGATTATTGCAGAAGTCTGCATTTATCTTTGTTATAACTCATTTCTGGGTGCAGGTTGAGAGAGAGGAGCAGTGTTAGATTTGCTAGCTGGTGGCAAATTTGTGTAGCTGTTTGGGAACTTGGCAAGCCATGGAAGCAAAGAAATGGGGTTTTACTATAACCTTGTTCATCTTTGCTGTAGTGCCTTTCCCTCTTCTAATCCTGCAGAATCCTAATAAACCATGGTATGGTATGCATTTGCAATCTGCTTTTACCATTTGGATTTAGTTGTTCATTTATAACCACTGAAATGGAGCCTAGACAATAAAAACATAGGAATTCAGGAAAGGAATGGCCTAACAGGAATTATTATTATTATTATTTATTTTTTTATATTTAGAAATGGGTGCATTGTTGTATTGGCTTGGTTCTATGTCTAATTAACAATGATCTTAAAAGTTGTGTAATAGTTGGTTGTACTTGGGTGGTCTTTTTTCTTTGGGGAGACTTTGTTTGGAAAATGTCAAAGGAGAGAGAAATTTTTTAAAAGAAGCTAAAATGGACAAAATTGCCCTTATTTATTTTTGGATTTCCTAAGGAATCTTTTACATTTGCATGTCTTTTGTTTGAAAGTTGAGAGGTTTTTCTGTCTTTTTATAAAAAGCTTTGGCTTTTTCCAAAAATGAAAGTTTTTTTTGTGGCTTAAACCTAAATTTACTTTTTTTTTTGCTAGGTCTGCCTCCGTGTGACGGACTCAGGATCCGAACGTCGTAGGGTCATAGTGTAAATGTTCCAAAGAAAATTTAAGAATGGGTTATTTTTCTTATCTATTTTTTCTCTTCCAAATTTCATTCATTTCTTGGACAAATATACTGTGAATGATTTCGATTTATCATTTTTTTAAGTATGTTTTTGAGTAGTTTCAATTCATAAAATTTCAAGCCAAAATTTTATTGTTTAGACTTTTTTGAATATTGGTTTTAGCACTGTTAGAAAAACAAGCCAAAATTTTATTGGGTCAGATATTTTGCCTGCACATCTGGTTCCAATATGTTGGTTACTGCATTTTGTTCTAATTACAATGAAGAAAAACAAGGTTTTTGTGTGTGTGTGTGTGTGTGTGTGTGTGTGGAGAAATTCTTAAGTGTTAAATAGTGGTGATAAAACCATGTTGTGGTCATCCTTAGATAAAATTACAAGTAAAGCTCAGCATTCATGGATTCTAATTTCTAAGCCAGTCGTTGGAATTTGGGAGGAAGAAATAATAATAAATGGAACAAAGTTGACTGACTGATTCCAACAACAAAACAGGTTAAAAAGATTTTAAAAAAAACGCACCAAGTAGGGGTCGAACCTACGACTCTCTGCTTAGGAAACAGACGGGGGAAAATGGAGGAGGGATACGGAAGGGTTTTTTATTTAAAAAATTTTCCTAGGCCAAAACGACGTCGTTTTGCCCAGGGTGTTTTAAAAAAAACATAAGCGCGTTGCGCTGCTTCTTCTTCCTTCTGTGCGCAGCTTCCTCCCTCTTCCTCTCAGGCAAAATATCAAGCACTTGGAAGGCAGTTCAAGGGGTCACACAGCCAGCTCAAGTGGACTTCCAAGCCTATTTCCATGGCTTCCATGGGGTCGTTTGACCCCAATGACCCCACTGTGGGTCCGTCCCTGTAGTGTGTAATTTGTTTTGAGGGATTTTATTTCTTTGATTCTTTCTGTAGTAGCTGTTTGCAGCTGTACAACCTAGTTTGGTCAAATAGAACAAATGGTAGCTTTATTTATAACATCAATGACAGTCCATGGTTAATTTAACTGAAGATCATCAAACAGTCAAACTAAGTACTAACGAAGGGTGTAAATTGGTCGAATTTTAAACATTAGGGCATTGATAGACCTATTAAGGTGCAAGCGGAAAAACTACTGTGGATGCTTCAAATTGCCCTTTTGCTTAGCTAGTGATGGTGCACAGATTATTTTATTTTCATTTTCAACATTTAAGTAAATGAACTCCATTTACTTAAGTTTACAATGTAAATAAGGAAGTACTCCCTATTTGGATTCAAAATATGAAAAATCAGTTTTAGTGCAAAATACGATTTAGGCTAAAAATGATGGCTCACTAAGTCAATATATACTTCATAATAAAATCCCATAGAATCAAGTTTTCTTATTTGATGTGAAAGGAATAAAAGCCACCAAAAATTATCTTGAGAAAATGATTATTTCGAAAAATCATTTTTCATACTTAGTCAATATTTTTCATAAAACAATTTTTCATGTATGATATGAATGCATGAAGGGACCTAAGATCAATCTAGGTAAAAAGTCTTAGACGTTCAATCCACAAAGAGTTTTTAGCCTTCCAAAATTGCACATCCACTAAAAATTTCTTGGGTCCGCCAGCGCATTAGGGTGCAAATTGATTAAATTAAAACCTCGTGGCCCATGTTAATAATGCCCTCAAACCTGAAGGGAGTAAAATGTCATTAATCCTTAACCTAATTTAATATATGTTCCATCATGTAATTAAACAAAGCACTGTTCTGATCATCAGTCTCTGGCATTGGCAATACCACTTATGGCCTCTAATGTTTGCAGGGAAATTGTGGACAAAATCTTAGGCATATTAGGAGGAGATGACTCAATATACCCTTCTGGAAACTACAAGGTCAATGGAGATCACATTCAGGACCTGTCTGTGAGTCCCAACTTGCAACTCATCTTATGGTAGGCCTGATCTCCTTGTCCATTGCTGCCTCCAGAAAGTGCGGAGAAGAGGCCATCATTGATTTTCAATTTCTGGATCCTTCGACTCATTTGCGAATTCGAAGGCCTGCCCATCATGTTGATGATGATTATATTGCTAAGTATAAAAGGGCCTTAACCATCATGAAGTCCTTGGCAGACAGTGACCCTCGGAGTTTTAGTCGTCAAGCCAATATACATTGTCTCTATTGCACCGGTGCTTATGACCAGCCACATTCCAATCTTTCTATTGATATCCATAGGACATGGTTTTTCTTCCCTTGGCACCTTATGATGCTCCATTTCCACGAACGAATAGTCGAAAGCCTCATTGGGGATGACGCATTTGCTCTGCCATTTTGGAATTGAGACTCCCCTAATGCAATGACACTTCCTGGGTGGTAATGAATGATCCTTTTTTCGATGATCAGCTTGATTTTTCGCACTTTCCACCAAAAGTCTGCGATTTGAACTTCCTTGAAGACAATGATATTGAACCTGAGGAACAGATTCATTTGAACCTGGCATTGATGTATAAGCAGGTTGTATCCGGTGCAAAGAAGCCAGAGCTGTTCATGGGATGAGGGAGGTGTTTGTGATGGACCAGGCACCGTAGAGCGTGCCTCTCACAACACAATGCATAAATGGGTTGGCAGCAATTTCCAGCCTAAAAGGGAAGACATGGGAGCATTCTACTCAGCAGCTTGGGACCCTACGTTCCACGCACACCACGCAAATATAGACCGTCTTTGGGAGGTTTGGAGGGGGGTTCACAAATTTGACTTGCACAATATGGATCCTGATTGGCTCAACTCTTCTTTCTACTTCCATGATCAGAATTCTCAGCTTGTGACAATTTATGTTTGTGATGTTCTCAATACCGCGAAGCTTCGGTCTGTTTATGAGGAGGCTGATCTTCCATGGCTGAATATGCGTCCAAAGCGTTATATATTCCATCCAAAATGGACAAGCAAGCTCTGAAACAAAGAGAACAAAACCATATTGCAATCGCCGCATGAGCGCATATTATCAGCAGAGTTTGGATCGAGTGGTCGAAATCTTGACAGCTCCATAACAGTGAAGGTGCACAGGTTGAAATAAAATAGAAGAAAGCAAGAGAAAGAAGAAGAGGAAGAGGTCTTGGTTGTTCATGGAATTGATGTCCAAAGTGATGACTATGTTAAATTTGATGTCTATATAAATTTAGTGGATGAGAGTATAGTTAGCCCAAGTTTCAGTGAATTTGCAGGAACCTTTGTTCACATACCTCACGGCAAGAGGGATGCTAATGGAAAAACCAATCTCAAGTTGGGGATCTCAGAAGTACTAGAAGATTTGGAGGCAGATAGCGATGAGAGCATTTGGGTGACATTGATACCAAGGACTAAATCTTGCACTTACACAATAATTGATGGACTGCAGATTGAATATATGAGATAAATATTGATGCTTTGTTTGTGGATTTCAACTTCAAAAATGAGATGGCTGAGTACATGAACAAATAAATTGTAATGGAACAAAGATCTCCATAAAAAATAAAATAAAAAACCTACTACATAGCTCTGGAGTACGGAGAGTCAGAGCATCCTTACTGAAAAAACTTGATGTTGAGAACATAATGAAACTAAAACTTATATTTGCGTTTCTAGCATACTTCAAATATAACTCATCGTTTTATTCACGTATGTTGGTCGAGCTTCGAATTTTGGATGAATGTAAGGACCCCCTCATTGTAACCTCTCGTTACAGTCTCATTGGGCCGTAACGATAAATGACGCTTGAACATCATCAGCCTTTGTTGGTAAAAGAAGTCCAGCTGAACTAGGCCCAAAAGAAATCAAGAATTGAAAGAATGGTCCTATTTCCAATTCCTTGTTGGGCCTTTGGATTCAAAAAAATCCTAGTTGGGCCCCGATGGAAGGGCATTGTTCCCTCTTTCTCTTGGCTATAAATACGGAAAACCTAATCCTGCAGCCTACCCCTCTTCTTCTTCCCCTCCTCCCTCTCCTGCTCTGTCCAATTGACCACAAACCCTAATCTCTGTGTTTGTGTGCGTCTGTCTGTAATTGTATAGTTTTGTTCTGATGTTGGGGAAGGCAGGTGCGATGATGATGAGAAATATATAATCTCGTTAATCTGATATTGATATGAGGAGAAACTATCTCATCCATTCATAATCTTTCTGAGCACCCTTTCCTTCCATTTATACTTTCTGTTCATTTTCTTTTTATTTGGAGTTTTTTTCAAGTTTCAGTTTTGCCTCTGAGCTCAAACTTCCTTACTTTCTTTTATTATTTTTTTCTCGTTTTTTTATCTGTGTTTATTTTTTCTGGGTGGTAGCCCAATTGGGGCAAGCAGAAATCATAACGGCGTTTTGATGATTGAACTTGGAAATGTGTTTGATAAATTATGAATATGATGAGGTTAGTGTTCAAATCAAATTGTGAACAGAATTTAATCTTCAAGAAGAGTTAATCTAGAATTTAATCAATTGTCATGCTAAAATTAAGTTCTAATGGAAATCTTCTGTGAGAAAGATGTAATTGGGTTTCACATCTTTCACTGCTACAATACGGGCTAACCATGAAGAACATGTGCAACGTGCATCCTTGCCATTCTAGCAACGCCGACAAGCTTAGTTGGACCAAAGCCTCAAAATAATCATGGCTTATTCTGTGGGTTGGACGGAGGTTTTGGGTTGCTCATTGGCGCCAAACCTAAGCCCATTTTTTGGAGTTGAACCATATGGGCAAGGGTGATAGAAAGCTGACATTCTTTTTACTAGCCCTAAATTTGCCTAAACTCAAACCAAAAATCATTAAAAGCCATCTGAATCTCATCAATTTTTTCGGAATTGGAATTTAATTTTCATTCACAAATTTTTTGTATTGGAATTGAAATCCCCTTATTCTGATATACACGTTTGAAAATCAGTCCTAGTAGAGTTATTAAATTTTTTGAGAATTTATCAAAAAAAGCTAAAATTTGAACCTTAATTTCAGAAATGTCAGTTTTTGTAAACAATTTCAAATATAGTAGACAATTCACATAAATAGACACAAATGCCCTCAAATTTAAAACTTACATAATTCTAAAAAAGAAACCTTATTAAATAAAACTTTGAAATATTTCCTCCAAACACTTTTCCAATCACCTCTATTTCTTTTTTTTCTTTTTTTTTCCTTCTTCTGTTTGTCTCCAGCATCACTCCCTCTCTTTTCCTTTTCTTTTTTTCTTTCTTTTTCTTCTCTCTCTCTGTCTCTCTCTCTCTTCTTCTTCTCCTGCATATCTCTATTCTTCTTCTTCTCATCTTCTTCTCTCCCATTTGTCTCCGTCTGTATTTATTTGGCAAAAAAAAAAAGGTTTTAGAACCAAAAATTTAGAAAATGATTGAATCAATGCATAAGTATAATTTCCTCCTCTCACCCAAAAAAAATTAATTTATTTCACATAACTTTAATTCTTCAAAAATTGCCACTAATTTAGAGGTAGTCTATAAAACAAAAAATTCAATAAAACGATCTACATTAAGTCAGCAAAATCATAATTGAAATTTTATAAATATAGTATGAAGAATAAATGAAGAAACGAAGAAGAAATTGAACGAAGAACCAAGGAAGAACTGGACTCACCATTTGACTATGGCAGCAATACGTAACAAACTCTACGTCCAAAGATTCCCAATCTAATAGGATTTTCTTTTTTAGGTTTATGTTGGTTTTAAATTGGAGGATGTTTATGTCTATTTATGTGAGTTTTTTGCTATATTTGAAATGTTTTACAAAAACAGACACTTTTTAAATTAGGGGTCAAGTTTTGGCTTTTTTTTTTAATTCTCAATTTTTTTTAAATATATAAGCGATAATATCTAAACTACATTACATTAATCTAATTTTTTACTAAACGAATTCACTCACGTTTGCTAACCCACGTTTGCAAGCGAAAAAGGAGCAAAGAAAATCAAGTGCACGTACACAATCCAACTACGCAAGCAAAGAAATGGAACCCACACATGTAGTCCCCTATCAGCTGGCACCAAAACCGCGGCTCATCGACCACCAACTCCTCAAAGGCCCCCAAACAATCAAAATCTACACCAATCTGAAAATCCTCGGAAACCCAGATCACTAAAAATTAGTCCTTCTCTTGCTTGAAATTTGAATTTGAAATACAGTTTGTGATGTCATTGGAGGTGGTGAAGGAAGACGAAGAAGTTTACAGCTGGCGAGAAGTGAAGCTGGCGTCGATCGCAGAGCTTGAGAGGGAGACGGCGGAGAGAAGGCGTGGCCGTGACATAGTCATCGCTGTGGATCATGGGCCCAACAGCAAGCACGCTTTCGATTGGGCCCTTATTCACTTTTGCAGGCTTGCTGATACCATCCATCTTATTCATGCTGTTTCCAGTTAATTCATTCATTCACTTACATGTTTTTTGATCTTGCTCTGTGTTTTCTGTTTCCTTTTTTAGTATCCTTATGAATTTTAATCTTAGAATTTTGTGATATGAGTGGTTTAGTTTTTGTGGGTTTTTTTTTTGGTATCATCTTTGTGACATATGCTATTGTCATTCATAGGAGAAGTTCTTTCGGTGGGGCAAGTCCCATGGGACCTCGTGGGGTGGGACCCGCTTTTTGGGGTCACACTCAACCACGAGTGAGGTTCCCGTAAGACGTGCCCCAGTTTATGGTTTGTTTTTTTAGACGTAGATGCATGTGAGTCTCACAGTGGGGCTCATGTTTGATTTCCTCATGTAGTGGGTGAGCGATTAGCCTAAGCAAATCTCTTCTTATTTTCGTCCTTAGGTGTGAACAACGAGATTGTTTACGATGCAAGCCAGGTCCTTATGCAGAAGCTTGCAATTGAGGCATTTGAAGTTGCCATGGTGAGTATAATTAATGTTTGCACTTGAGGCATTAACTCTTGTGTTTGGAACATTATTAGCCGTGTCTAATTTTATGTCAGTTGTGGATGATGTAATTTAGGGCATAACCTGCACATTAAATCACATTTATACAACTTTTGATCATCAAGTAAACTTGGCACCTTGTGCAGTCATTTGCAGCATTGAATTAGTTCCATGGTTTGCCTGCACTTGGTATATAATTGTCATTCTGATGCATAAGCTTAATTTACTGCAATTATTTTGGATAACCCCAACATAGTCAGTGATCATTAGGTTTAGTAGAATTTAGTCTCCACCTTTGATTGAGGAATTCTTGAGTTCAAATCTCGTGAATGGGAGTTGTGTGGTAGAATATATTACACACACAAATTCATGATAACCAACTTCAGATTATTTACTTTCCTTGGATCGTTTTATGTTTAAAATTTGAACAATCTCTATGGGAATAGGTGAGGACGATTGCACGAATTGTGCAAGGAGATCCAGGTAAGGTAATTTGCAAGGAAGCAGAGCGTGTAAAGCCTGCAGCTGTTATCCTGGGTACCAGAGGCAGGGGCTTCATTCAAAGGTCTCTCTCTCTCTCTCTCTCTCTCTCTCTCTCTCTCTCTCTCTCTCTCTCTCTCTCTCTCTCTCTTATTGGCCTTTCCATTTCCTCCCATTTATTTCAACTATTTCAGTCAAAGGTCCCTCTCTCTCTCTCTCTCAAACACAGATCACTTACTCAAATTTATTCTGGGATTTCTGCAGTGTACTACAGGGAAGTGTCAGCGAGTATTGCATGCACAACTGTAAATCAGCTCCTGTTGTAATCGTTCCAGGGAAAGGTATAACTTCCCATCTTATATATGATTGGAACCTTGAGCTTCATTGGATTTAGAGAATTGAAACATATAATATCTGTTTCTTGAATTGGCAGAAGCTGGAGACGAGTCATTGATCTAGCTAGTGGAACTCATGGTATGTATAGAACAGTTCTGTCCTGATTAATGTTGTGCAATTTCTATTCGTACTTTAGTAGCTTGCGTATGTAGTAATTCGAACTTGGAGGGGTTGTAAGAATCAATTGGCCAAGTCTTACCATTAATAGTTTATGTGGATGAAATGTTCAAAATTCATAGTATATGTTAAGCTGCAGGTATTGATTAAGATCTCTGATTATTTGAGTTTTGCCCAAGTTTTGCCTCATTGCTGATTGATTTGTTAATCTCAATTGATGGAACAATGTGAGTAACGTTATGTGGATGAATTGGTCAGAATGCATAGCTCCTTTATCAGTCTATAGACTCTATATTCTGAACCTTCACTTGGACCTTTCAACTCTCAACAAGAGTTTAACCAAATAAAAAAAACTTTCAAAGATGGCCTCTTATATTCTTGTAGTTTTGAGTTTGCAATGTGTGTATGTGTTAGGAGTTTTGAATGATTTATTTAGGTAAGAAATAGGCTTACCCCTGTGTCGATACCTAGAAATATCGATATTGGCCTTTATAGCGTAACGGCTGATATTTTCATCCTTGAGCAAGATATTTCTTTCACCAGCTTGTTCAGGGTTCACAGTTTCTGATCCTTAGCCACCCGTCAAAACCTAGTCATAAATTGTTAGGGTCATCTGGTAACCATTTTGGATTCTTTTAGCAAGAAAAAGACACAAACTTAGGAGCTCTGGCTACCTCCAAACAAATTTTTAGAGCTGCACCAATTTTTGCAATCTGCAGAAAGAATCTTTGTAGGTTTTAGCTTTTATTCCTTGGAAGGGAGAATTTTCACACAAAGTTGAGGTGGACCCAAGAGAAGGAAGAGGCAAAATCAATAATCTCTCACCATCAAGTGGAGCAAAGAAAATGAAGGAGATTATTTCTCTGGATGTGGCCAGGTCCACTGACCACACCCCTTCTCACTATTATTTCTCATTGGTCGATTCTTGAATTTCTTGTCATGCATCTTTTTTGGCAATGGCCGTTTCAACTTTCATGTTTCTGTGAATTCATCATCACGTTCAGATTGAATACCAAATAAATTCAATGTCTAAATTATCACCATTCATCATCGTGCGAATATTTTACATTGCCCAACTGAATTGGGAGTTTTTATCAAAAATAGCCAAAATTTACCCCACTTTCAAAAATGTCGGTTTTTATAAAATCTTTCAACTATAGCCAAAAACTCACCTAAATAGACACAAATGCTCTTAAAAATTAAAACCCACATAAACCTAAAAAGCAAAACCCCTCTTCACAAAGTTTGGAATCACACTATTGGTAAGTGATCTTCTTTTTCTTTATGCATATTTTGTGCTTCTTCGTGCGGTTGCTTCTTTCTTTAAATTGTTTCTTCATTTCCTTGGCTTGGTAGGAACAAGAAATTGAAATATTCATCAATTTAGATGTGTTTTGATGGTGTGATGGTGCTTTTTTACATATACACATAGATGTTTTTTTAAACAGGTTGTTTGGCTTCCTTACTGTTGTCATTTGAAATTCTTTTGTGTATATTAAGCACTATGATATCTCTTCCTTTAGGCTATGGGCAAAGGTTTGGTAAACATATACCCGTAGATGTCTTTTTTAACAGGTTTTGTTAGGCATCTACAAGTTCACGCATCAATTTTCCTCAAAGTCTAGATCTTTAGTCAGATACCAAGTCTATATCAATAACTAGGACTCAAAATATATTGGAACTTTTTAAGTTTATGGGGGTTTTAATTTTTAAGGGCATTTGTGTCTATTTAGGTGAGTTTTTGGCTATATTTGAAAGATTTTATAAAAATTGACATTTTTGAAAGTAGGGGGTAAATTTTGACTATTTTTGATAAAAACTCCTGAATTGGGTATATAGACAAAGTGACAATCTAAATTAGGGCCTTTAGGACATAACTTTAGATCATGTATGTATGGGCCTCATTTTACAATGTGTTTCTATAATACCAAATCAAATCAATAATCGTTTAATCATTTAATTATCATAATGATTCTCCGTGTTTATCGGTAAAACTATGTTCATAATTCATTTTGGTCGCAATTGGATATATACATGATTCTCGATTTAGATGAGGATATAATAAATAAACGATTTGGATCATGAAACCAGATCAGCGAATAAACCCTATATTAAGTTCTTGATACGTGTAGCTAGTTTAGGCCCGTTATTGCAATGTTGCACATGGTAGCTAGGTTTTCCTTGTCATGTTCTGATAACCATCTATTGATGGAGGATGAACCAAGTAGGCTAGCTGGTGTGATTGAGGAAGATGTTTTATCATCTCTTTGAGTTGGATCCAACCTCACATTTCAAAGAAATTCCATGCCCAAACTTGGCTTTATGAATCAGCCACATAGAAAGGGATAATGCTACACAATGTTTTTCCAAATACATTCGATTCTCTACACACGCACACACAAAATTGTGTCAAGTTTCTTTCCCTCACTTTAAACAAATTATAATTCTTGAAAACCCATCAACACGTTTTTCTTTTAATTAAAATATCAAGTAACATCTCACCCCTTGGATTTTTGACAATGATAATTCAAAATAATTGATGTAAGGGCTCTGCGGAAGCTACCTTGTTATTTACACTAGGCACAAGAAAACAACTCTAACCAATTGAATATAGTAGGAATGGATAAGCAATTTTGTCCTGTTTCTTTGCCAAATTGCTGTCCTTGATCTTCTTTAAATTTTGGTCACACCCTATATCATCACTCTTTTTCTGCATAATTATGAGGGTCTCTATCAACAAATATTAGTATTCTTCTTCTTCTCAAAAGGGAGCTGGGTTGGTCCACAGGTAGGCTCATGGCCACTGTCCCTCATGTAGCGCTTGCTTGAACTTGTCTCTGAACCTTCATCCATCAGAGGGTCAACTTGCACTCTCCCATCAATTACAAGTATGATACGGCATTTTCTGTATTCCCATGACAGCTAGATTTGTCTTTCACTTCAAATTGGGATGGGGACAATTTATCTTGTAAAAGGGTCTTGAATTGTGGCAGATGACGGTTACACACCCTCGTCTTTAAATGGGTACAATAGTCCCCGGAGCATAGACGACGGTATTTTGTCAATCTCGACAATGATAAAAATCCGTCGTCTATGAATTTTTTATTTATTTATTTTTTTTTTTGTAGTAGTGTGGAAATTGCAGGGAACCCTAATTACCCTTTATTGGCATAAAGTTGGTTTCAACCATAATGCTTGGTTCCATTTTCTTTTTTCCATCAACCTTATTTTAGGGCTTCCAATTTGGTTCCCTATTAATAGGTTGGTGCTATAGTGATGATGATGGTATGATTTGTAGACAATGGAAGGTCTTTGTATTTTATTCATACTATGTTGCAGGTATACATACAAACATATATATATATATATATAAATATGTTATGTACTTAGATAAGAAAAAATAATCTGGATCAGAGGCATCAAGTAAACTCTTCCAGTAATCAAATGAATGATGTTTGATTCACATCTCCATCTTTAAATTGCTAGCTTCAATAGACCCTGCAAAAAGATTGATAGGAGGAATCTTAGAGTCAACTTTAGCAGTAACTTTTTTTTATCTTTCTTTTTTTACCTTCTCCAAATACAACAGAAAATATGATTGAACAATCAAAAGCATCATCATTATTGGATTGAGTGAATTGCAGCCTAAATTTTCTAAAATGGGGACCACTTCATCTTGAGTAAGACTTCACATAATGGATATACACCATTACCATTACTGACAGATGATAGCTATTATGTGGTTTACAGACTCAAAATTGCACCACACCTTTAACTGCTCCCCCTTTCTATCCAAAATGCTGAGGCAAGATCATAATCATATAAAGAAAACAAGGAAATCTCTACTTTTAATTGATTTAGGTGGAAAAAGGAGATAACCATTCATTTACAAAACTTTAATTTAGTCCAATTAGAAAGGACATACTAAATTCCTGAGCAAAATCATTAGACATTTTGTGGGGTCTGTGTGGTCTCTATCAGATTCAGAGGTAGCCTAAACCTAATGATGCTTTATCATACAAACATGGAGTCCATGGGCAATGGTATGGGAATGTAGGAAGAAAGATTAGTTCTGTCTACCTGTAAATGGTTGCGATTGAAAGGGTGTTGTTCTTCCTTGTTGGAATTCCACATTGAAAAGGTTTTGTAAATCAGCATCCCAAATTGCAGGAGGAGGGGCTTGCTGCAGGGGGCATATAAGATCTACCGTCAAAACATTGCTAAATTTATAGTGTCTAAAATAGATGTATACATGAGTGTGGAGACATTACAGTGAAGCAGGATGTGTCGAGAAATGTTTCGGGGATCGATACAGGAGCACTGATGGTTCTTCGAAGCGCCAAATCGGAGGAATTTATCCCCATATCCAAGCCACAAGATGAAACCATTTGCTGTACTGGATTAAACTGCACATATGCAGAATTGGTCATTTCTGATGACATCCCAATCGTCTGAAAATTGGCCGCGCATGCAGGAAACATCTGTTGATTTTGAGGCAAAACAAAGAGTTATAAGTAACAGAAGTTTTGAACAAACAAAGTCTTTCTTTAATTCTCAAGCAAAGGAACATAAATTTTGCTAGAAACACTTTTGTGATAAGCCATTCAAGCAATCTTGTTCCCTTTGCCAATACTTTTTGACAACTAAATCAATAACAAAAAGTCTTCGAAAACTTATTGATCTTATAGCACGTTAAAGTTTCCTGACCTCTTTCGCAAACAAATCGTCAATGTTGAAGTCAAGCCGCGGATTAACAGCAGCTAGTTTCATAGACAGGAACTGTTAATTATGAAGAGGATCCGTTTAATAATACAGAACAGCAAAAGGATTTCAAAGTATTTGAACCCAATCATGGGGAATGATCAAATGTTATGTCACCTCTACTTGTCGTTGAAGAGATTGAACATAATTGATGATTTCGTCGAGCATGCCAGCCTTGCCAGTGATCTTGTTGCACCCTGGTACTAAATCTTGCAGATACTTCATTCTTTCACTGATTTTTTCCCTCCTCACCTGAATGATCACAATCAAACATTGGCATAAACAATTGAACAAGAGGATTTGCAAAAGAAGAGAAAAAAAATTATATAAATCTGAAACCCCACTAGTCCTACTTACCCTCTCAGCCAAGCTGTGGCTATCAGTGGCCTGACCTCGCCGTGCCCGGACATGAATGTAATCAGGCTTTTGAACCTCAGAAGCTTTTGAATTGTCTTTTGAAGTATCACCAGAAGATTCTCTATCGTTGTTTGTGTTGTTCTTGGTGCTGGTTTGCTCTGTGATCTTGGAGTCTCCCTCGTCTGCGCACCCTTTCATTCTTTTCTCTGTGCTATCATCTTCTGCAGCTACAGCCTAGAAATCCCAAAAACAGAATATATGCATCAGCCAATTTCTCAAAACTGCCAAAAAGTTAAACCCCAAAAACTTTCCAATTTAAACACAAACAGAGAAACAGAGAAGTCAAGAAACAAATTAAAGCAGACAAACAGAGAAGTCAAGAAACAAAATTTTTATATTCTTCATGTTGAATAGAAAGTAAATCATAACACCAAAAATGAAACAGAGTCAAAACTACAGAGACCAATATAATTTTTCCTTTTTTTCAAAAAATAAAAAGCAAAATTCAGAAAAATGAGCATAGAGGCACACCTTATTGCTCTGTACCTTATCAGCCTTCCTCTTTTTAAAGCTTTCCTTCCCGGCCGGCAAGCTAATCTTCTGAGACAAAACGGCGTCGTTGGACTTTTTCTCAGCGGCCACAGTAGGTGGGCAGCTAAAAGTCCTGGAAATATTACTATTATTATTGCGACCATTAATCATCTCCTCAAACACTGCTGCGCCATTATTGTTCACGACCAACCCACAAGACCCATAACCCAATTCAGCCCATCTGTTTTCCGAACACGGGTCGGGTTTCACCGCCGAGTCACCGCACACCAAACCCATGAAGCCCTGAGCCTGACCCGCCGGAATCGGAACAGAGAATACTCCGCTAAGCTCGTTCCCGCTAAAATTGTACCCTTGCTGCTGCTGATGCAGCTGAATTGGATCATTATGCTCGTGCTGGTGCCACTTCATCCGAGCCCTCTGCCGGTCGAGCACAGTCATGTCCGTACAGTTCCCGGCGAGGAAGGTGCCCGGGGCGTTCATACAGTTCAGCATCTCCGGCAACGCTCTGTTCATCACAGAGACAAAAACACACCAGCAGATTTTGGCCACCCACCGTCGAAAAATTGGAAATTTTAGAGAGACGAACACAGAAATTGGAAAGGGAAATGAATTTTGCTTGGTGTGAAGAATAGTGGGTAGTGATTAGTTTTCGAAAATGTGGTGAGATTGTTTAGGGATTAGGGCTTATGCCCAACACGTTGAGGGGTTTTTGTAAGCAAAGTACGTACTGCGATTTGATCATAAAGTACTTTGAATTATGCAAATTTGGTAAAAGGGTATAATGGGAGCTGGTAGATGATGGTATTGGAGCCGTTGGAGTGTGTGTGAGACTCTGAGAGAGAGAGAGAGGGTCCTAAAAATGAAGGGCAGGGGGGTTAGGTATATATAAAGAGAAAAGAAAGGGTTTGGCCGGAATCTGACAAAGAAATAAGAAATAGCCGGAATTATTAGAGAGAGAAAGAGAGACTTAAGATGATGATGATAGAGGAGAGAGAGAGAGTGAGAGAGAGAGAGAGAGAGAGATGGAGGCGGAGAGGGATGAAGCAAATGGGGCAGAGAGCCATCGAATGGATCCACATGAGCAGAGGCCGTGGGTTGTGGGCCATGTTTGACATGACCGCCACGTGATGATGTTTGACGGCGAATGGTGGCTCGGACGGAACGGGGTTTTGCTGCTTTTGCTAATTCTGCATGATGACGACGACTGCATGCAAATTGTTATATTTATTATGTTTTTTTATAAATATAATCGAGAGTTTAAACTACAAGCAGGATTACTTACAAATACTATTAAGATGTTATGAGTCTTTTAATAAATAAAAAAAATTTGAAGCTAAAATTACTGATTTGCAAATCAGAAGTCATTTATCCACTTGTCGGCATGCAAATTGTAATTATAATCTCACTATTAATAAAGTTGCCCACTATTTATTTGTGAGCGTCTAGTTATATCACGGTGAGCATCATGGCAAAACGGATAACTTGAAAGATGATTACGACATTGTTATATTTTGAGACTATTAGTTTAGATAATGCATTAATAATAATGTTCCACTTATGATATGATGTCAATCAACTTTCTTATTTTGTAGTTAACACCAAATTAAGATTGAGACGTTAAATTATTCTCTTTGCATGCAAAATCAATTACGATTGACTGTATAAAAGTACTTGTCCTCAAGATTATTTCTTATCAATTGAGTAGGTGTGGGAAAACAAATTTTACATCCAATGAGATAATTACAGGTGTACGTAAGTTAACTGCAGGCCATATCGTTTGAACGCTCCAACCAAGGAGGCCATCTTATGCTGGACAGACCAGAAAGAAAGCATGTCACGCATTGGGCCTGCAAACTTCGTAAAACTCAAATACAAAGAGGGAAAAAATAGGCCCATCATGGTCATTCTCTGCAAACAATGTAAATGGTATTACCTACTTGAGGTACTTGGTAACAAGTCATATAACTTGAATTTTATTATAATGGCATATTTATTAATCAGTAATTAGATTAGGATGAATTGAATTGATGAGGAGTTAGATTGAGGAGAATTATATTTCGGATTTCTATTGAAGTTGTTTATTAATCCATATGGATTGAGGAGAGTTAGATTCCGGATTCATATTGAAGTTTTTTACTAAACCATATGGAATTGGGGTAGGAGTGGTACTAATTACTAAAATGTCCTCGTTGTTGGGTTAAAGTAGATGGCAAATTTGAAAATTTTAAATTATGTGAGGATATAATAGGTAAAAAAGATGAATTCCTAATGGATTAGTTCTCCATGAATTAGAATACCACCATCATAAATTCAATTCCTAATTTTTTGTGAGCCTCGCTTACCTTTTGATTCCTTAATGTGAAGTAAACACAGAAATCCTCCATAAGTGGGATTCAATTCTACATGAGAATTCTAATTCCTAATTAATAAACACACCATAAATCCAATTTAGGCATTAAAGACTATTTGGCAAACACCACACAAGTGTTTATTTCCTTTGATTTCAGGTTATAAAGGACATTTTACTTGCCTTGTGGAAATCATCTATCATATAAGGGATTCGAACTTCCAATTTTTGGAAGAAAAAAAAATACGACTAAACTTGGTGCACACATATTAACTCAAAATTTACAATAATTCGAATCTATAGATGTCCCAAGTATTATGGAATTAGGAAGAGGAAAATCAAAAAAATTCAACACACTTTTCGGTTCCAATCTAATTTATTTGAAATTTTAAGAATCTGGAAGTTTACGCCTCATATTTAATTAAATTATGAAAAATAAAAGGTATTCGGTCATTTTAATTGAAAAAAAAAAAAAGAAGAAGAAGTTAATACTGTGTATATGATGTTGACGATTTATATTATAGGACACAAATTTAAATTATGGCTTAAAATGACGTAATTTTAGCAATGAACAAATTATCAATACAAAAAAAGGTAAGAAATAACTAAATTACACTGGTATTAATCGTATTGACGGTGTACACTCAATACAACAAAATAATCCTTGATGGATCAATACAATTATAATGACTCGCAATTAGAGGTGGACCTACATTCAGGCCTATAAAAATTTTGTGAAATTTAATATAAAATTTACCAAGCTCAAGAGCTTCTTCGAAGTTTATGTAAAATTTACAAATCTATGTGCAACTGTTTAGAAAAATCTTTGTTGGCCCCCAAAACAAAAGGGGCTAGCTTCACAAGTGGTTACAATGTCTATCATCATCACTTGCCACAATTGAAGATGCATGCTCCTTAATCTTTTCATATTCTTATATCGCATTGTTAATTTTTCTTTTATTCAACGAGACTGTCGTATATGAAATTTGAACTCAAAATGAAAAAGAGAAAAGAAAAGGCTGCTTGCTAGTTGTGAAGTAGATGACGTCTTACATTTCCCATTTGTAATAAAATAAGTAAATAACAGAGATGAGGTCACAGCCAATAAGTTTGCAATTCGATCAGTCTATTTTAAGGAAGTTCACAGTATATCCTTCATGCTTATCCCTGCATAACAAAATCGGTTAGACCAAATTTAGCATGGAGAAATTTGATGGATTTCTGCACACTTATATGAAAGGGATATTGAGAGATGGGGAATCAAATCTAGAGCATCGAATATCAGGGTAAATATTCTTAACTGCCTCATCTACAAGCTTCTTGATATGCATGTAAAAAACTCAGTATGTACTTTAGTTTTTGGATGAACCTGCATAATTCAAATATACTACGTACCTCTTGCAATATCAAGAAGAGAAATATGAAGGAAGTTGAGGTTTTACTCTAAAATTAATTGACAATTGGGCAATTTCACACAAAATACCTCATGTACATGGATAATTGTTCAGAATCAATTAAGCTATAACAACCTTACTATATATATATATATATTATGAGAGAAGAAAAAGGTTATGTTTAGAGGTTTATATTTTTATAATAAATAAATTATATGAAGAACTCTTTGAGAATATATCTAATGTAAAAGGCCAATCAATCAATTTCACTCATGAATTGATTTTCGACTAATCATTGGTCCCAACTCAGAAATTTTGAATAAGAAATTTTATTGGTAATGAAAGTTTAGCATCTCCTGTTTGTCGTCATAGGCATTGGCTCTCTACCTCATCAAAGTTATACCTTAAACTTATTCAAGGCATCATATTTAATTAAGATTACACTTAAAAAGTGCTTGAAGTGTGAAGAAAAACAATTTTATATATATACAGAAATTCTCTTATGTGGACATTTAGATATTATTATCGTGCAGACGCTATATATTTTATACTACCCCTCCATGCTTTCCTACCTGTTTATAATAGCATCCACACGATAATAACATGTGGACATCCGGATAAGAGAAATATATATATATATCCATGCAAACCACATACATATATAAAGGATATTTGGATTTTTCCTTTTGATAAACGATAACATATCTACAAACTTTCACTCAAAACAAATCTACACATTGAGGCTACCAACAAGTACGTATTAAACTCATCACAAATATATATCATTCTTAATTACCATCCATGTAAATCGAACTTGAGACCTTTCTCTAACCACGTTGCAACAAATATCATTAGATCAAAGACCTAGTTGGTTAAAATATATATTGACATTAAGAACCGTCTAGATTCTTAACATAACCTTAATTAATGATGCAACAGTTTGGATTGAGACTTTTGGGTTCAAATTATTCAAATCATTCTTTACTTGCAAATTCATGCAGCCATTTGAAGCTTGAAGCAACAGATCGTCCAGAGAGGATGAAGGCTACTTCCATTATCAATTCATGGGCCCAAAATCATCTCTCCGCACCGCCGTCCCACCCCCCAAAATCTCTCTCTCTCTCTGTAGTTGCATATAGTAATGTTATAAATAAGACTTTACGATATAGCTGAAGACAAATGGGACCTGGGCTTTCTCCATCTCATTTCCTCTATCACTTTCTCTGTGGTTTTTAATGAACAGAAAACTACTATTGGCCCCAACTTTTTTATGTCCTCCCTTTTTTTTTTTTCTCTCTCTCTCAAGTGCTTTCAATCTTTACACTCGCTTTGACCAAAGCCACACCCATAAGTACAGTATATTTATAATCTTTAGGACCCCCCTCCCCTCCCTTAAATATATTGTCAGATTTTTTAAGATATTGTTAGGGTTCAAGTTCAACAAAACAAAAAGTTTGGGATCAAGGGAGAGAAGTCACCATGGTTGGGCCACAGGGCACGTGCCAAGGTGGCCCCTCATTTTCTTACACTAAATTTATAACTTAATTGCTTTTTTATCCTCACGAAATAATTTTCATTTTCTTCCCTCCCCTTTTAAAAAAAAATTCCATTAGTTTTAAAAGTTAAATATCTCAACAACTTATCCAATATCTTTTTTTTGCTTTTATGTTCTTTTTAGTTGATACATAATTTTTACATATAGTTTAAACGTATTGCCGTAGCAAGTTTTGAAAATATCATATACGACATTTCGAAATTCAAAAACTCATACGTAGAGGAATTTGATTGATTAAACACTAATGAATCAGTAAGTAAGTAAATACAGTGTCATCTCTCATTTGGATCACTCCACAACGTCATCTCATTATTAGGGATATATATGCCAGCCTTAACCTCCATCTTATTACCAAAGACAATGGCTTTTAACAAATCTTTATGGTAATGGTACATGCAATGCACTATTTAAGGTCAATGGGGCCTATTGTTGTCCTTATCTATCATTCTTTCCATCAGTTTTCTGCATTTGTGGTGTTAATGAACAGAAAACTACTCTTGCCCCCTTCGCTTTTTTGTTGTTGGTGTCTTTTCTCTTTGTGCTTGCTCAAGTGGTTTCCATCTTTACATTTGGATTGACCAAAGCCCCAAAGGACTTAAGTACACTGAATAATATAATCTTCAAAGGCATCTTTAGATAGGACCAGTTGAGAGTGGAACCCCGGCTCCAAGATAGCAACAGGCAAGTGGGTTGTTCTTTTTTTTTTTCTTTTTTGTTCCAATTCTTTTTTATTGAATTAAAATTTTTTTTCTTTTGAATATATTCTTGAGTTGATGCATGGGTTGAAACTATAAATATTATACTTTGAAACAAAAAAGATCCCCCCAAGATGTGGTTGTTGAAATGCTGGAAATGGGAAATAAACCCTACTGTGTTCACTGTAGAGTGAGACAAAGTAAGTAACCATATTGCTGCTGCTGATACAGAGTCATTATTTATGTGTGGTCCAATCAAATTCCATGGTGTGCAAACCCCCTCCCCCTCTCTGTTGGCCGTGCAAAACCAGGTCCGGCTTTGAGCATGGGCATGCAAGGCGATGGTCTAGGGTCCCAATAAAAATTAAAAATTGTAGATAAGTATAAATGTTAAAATTCAATTACCTACTTTTTTTTCTTGGTGAGATGTCCAAAACAAATTGTTATATATATATATATATATATATACTTTTTTTTTTTTTTTAACACTAAACATCATATGCAAAAATAATGCATGAAAATCACAAAAAGAAAAATCTCTATATACACATATCAAACTATGATTGACAGGAAAGTAAGAGTTCCTGCTTCCAAAAAAAGAGGTAAGTATTTTCCTTTACTCTATGCCTCTAAAAACGAAGGCGTGAGATTGGTTCAAACCATAATTTCCAGCTTACAGAGCAAATAACTAATAATAGAGTACTATTTTGTACAATTTCAACTTATCAATAATCTTCTGCATCATCACTGTAATAGAACTGAGATTCAAGATAAGTTAGACTCACACTGGTGGGTGATTCAAAAAGATACAATACACGAGATGATTGAGATTACATAAATTTATTATAATTTTTATTTATTTATAGTAAAATGCATTCCAACATGATATTCTAATTAATTATATTATAACTCGTGCAAACTATTGATTCAATATACTAAGTTTTAAGGTTTGGATATTAATAATAATTGTATCAAATTCACAAATGTTCTTGGTCCAAACATATACACACAATAAGTTCACCAAATTATAGGTAGTAGGGTTGCCGAATGAACATGACAAGAACTCAAGCAACAAACAAGCTGCTTACACCTTTTGTGGTTGGTCCAGCCAAGTCTTCGTTTACACCGTATGCAGTGCTTTCCCATTTGCTTCCAAAATATATATACACAAAGAGCTATGTTGCTCAGCTCTCGAGTACTCTAGTTATTGATATTGTAAAATTTATTGAAGCTTCTAGCTAGGTCTTATCTTATCTTCAATGGATAAAATGAATGTATATATAATTAATAATAGAGATGGGTGAGAAGGCAATTCAAGATAGCATCCAGATCCGATGTTAAGGGAATCCTAGTTCTTGCAGGCCCTCCCCCACTTCATTATAAAATGAGGAGAGAGAGAGAGAGAGATCACTGAACTTAGGCTTCACTGGAGACTGTTGTGTCCGTGCGTGGCTCCATTCCCCTAGTAGCTATTATAACTAGTCATACACATATACGGCCGATGGAGATGCTATGGGCTTCCTTCTCTTTCTTTAATGCCACAATGAGCTCATACCTCTCAGATCCACCTGTTGAGAGATATTTTATCTTTCATTACTATATTGAGGTGGTTTTGGGGTCATGTGGTATGATATACCATGCGTCATCACTTCTATATGGTGGCTCATTATTAGCATCGACACTTGGGAACTGCCGAAGAGTGATAAGTTAACCAATAATTCTTGTGAGAATGTGAAGTGAAGAGTTGTCCATATCGGAAATTGAAGTAACCTTGCATGAACTTTTGATAATTGATTTTGAAAGGGAGTCTCAATAGATACCACCTCTTATTCAACTTTTTTCAATCTCTAGTAATATTTCGTTTGTTTATATTTGGACTCATTTTAAACCATGTAGTAACCTCCATCACTCGTAAAATAGTGCTCGATGAAGGGGTACTTACTCCCAAACCAAACCTCTAGGAATGAACATTTCTCGACACTATGTTACCTCGCCGTAGAGGCTACTTGAATTTTTTTGGGATAACTTTGGGATATAACTTAGTCTGATTTCTCATAAATTTTTTGAGCAAACAATGTTATGTTATATTTCTATTTAGATTAGTATACTAGATACTAGGTTATATTCTAATGAGTCATTGACTTATTGAGGTATGATAAGAGTTTAAATTAGGTTATACTTCGAGGCCTAAAACTTTGTGAATTAAGGTAAGTTTTGAAGCCAATTAAAGGGGTCTTATTTATTTCCTTTTGCATGTACAGTTTTTTAAGGTTTTCTCTTAGATTATGTTTTGTCTGGTTATTTTTTGTGCTAGATAGGAACTTGCTTTTTGTTCATATAATCAACAAATTTTTCATAACAAAACCAAACCTAAAATATTCAAACCCTAAAGAAATAACCAGAATTACATCATAACTAAATTACTAGATAAGTTTATTCAACAAATAGAATGTATCATGTAATATGTTTATAAGTCATAAGTAATCTCTTGCCACAAAGGTGTGAAACTTAATTAAGGAAGCTTGCATATATTACTTGTTAGTTTTGTGATTTAAAGTTAAACTGAAAAAATTGTTTCTCTTAACAAATTAAGAATCGGTTTTCTAAGAAAGTACTTATACATTCTTTTTGCAAATCCTTACAGCAATCGAATCCTTCCTCAATCAATTTCTCACAAATTGAAACACACTGGATCAAACTTCAAAATATGGAAGTTTGATCTTGAAGTTGCTTTCGGAATGAATGAGAATGATTATGCTCTCACTCATGATTATACTTAATTCAAGCTAGTTGTTTCGTTTATAAATCTTAAAGTACAACTCCGAAAGCTGAGGAAAAAAGGAGAAGCATCTAACGTTTAATAGGTGTCACTCGTGTCAACTTATCATGAATGAGAATGAGATTCTAATAAAGAATATAAAGGAGCCAACTAAGAAGCGGAACAAAGATGAATTGCAGCGAAAAAAGTTGAGGCGCAGCGACGGCGTCGGCTTTATGGAGTACCCATAAGGAGGTACATGATCATCGACTATCTTTAGTTCCCATTTTTCACCAACTATTCTCTCTACTTTTGTGTAAGATTTGGTTGATCTCCTGTATATGCAAATCTATTCAATTCATTTTTGTACAGCAAACTCTAAATTTTAACTGTGTGGTGAGTAAAACAGGAAAATAACAGTTGGGTGAGAGATTGGTTTAATTTCCAAGATAATTGTATTAATTATATCCACAAACTAACAACTCATCAGTGACTTGTTTTGTGGATCTCCTGTTGTATATTTGTGGGCAGTGCTATCCAACTTCTCTATGAAGAAACTGTTTATGAGGATAAGACGAGACATAGATGAAGGAAATAGCTTTTGCTTTTCCTAAAAGACATATAATAAGTGTTTGCATGGAGATCATCGCATGGATGCATGCATTAAAGTGTAAGGGTGAGTCAAAGCATAAAATTATGGTCAAAGACATAATATATGCCAGCAACCAGCTACCCCATCAATTATAGACAGCAGTACAGACAAGTTCCATGTCAGGTTCTGCTTCGCCATCATGTTCTCCAACCCAACATGCCACTACATTTCTTCTACCAAAAATAAAACATGTACGTACGTTTCTAATTAATTTTCTGGTTCTTACCCGATTTGGCGATCCCATCTTTTTTTACTTTATGTTGCCAAACCCTGAATATCTTGCATTAATTAATATTGCCATTAGCCAAAAATCCAACTTGTCACTAGATATCAAAGACTAGATTGGTTAATCACAAGAAAAATTATTCTGTTTAATGATAGCACCATATGACACAGTTATATGACATAACATGTTTCGTTTATGGCTTACATTTTAAGGTTTAATCTTTTCTTTTTGTAAAAGAATATTGAAGTAGAGAATCGATCACAACATTTTAAGTGGCAGACGGGAATTCTTGTAATAACTTAAGCCACAAATCTCTTGTCTTTGGAGTTTAATATTTAATAATTAAACATGTGGTATAAATAAGCACAGCCTATCAAATGCATTTTTAATCTAATTTTTCATTGCTTCACGACCAAACGGGCCCTAAAGTTTTGTACTTAGCTTGGTTGTCAAGACGCACTCTGAGCATCCATTGGTCAGATTCAGCTTGGAATAACTTCTTGCAGTTTGGGTCAACTCTGTCTCAATTTAGCCAGGCATGACTTGAAATTCTACGTTTACATCAAGTACTGTTGATGAATTATTGAAATTGATGGATGATCATTTACACATTCCCTAGACCTTGTTGACAGTGCATTAGAGAATATGCAAATTTGTAGGATTTGCAAGAAAACATATCTAAGTCATGCCAATCTAGTCGTGTTTAAAGAATTAATTCATCAATGACCAATTATCGGAGGACATCCAAAGAGAACCAAAATTTTGAAACATTTCAAGCAATAAGCGTAGCTGCCGACAATAGGAATAAGATGGGTGTCCAAATATAAATCCCTCTAATTGCCGCGAAACCTTTTTTCAAGAATATATACATATGATACCATATCTTCATAAGCTAAATTAAGAATCTACCCACTACCTAGCCTCTCTCTCTCTCTCTCTCTCTCTCTTAAGGGACTGACTGATATCACAAACATATCTACCCACTAGCCTTGTACACTTGGATTCATAGACATCCACAGCCATTTTTAATTCGAATCAAGAAATTCAGGGTCGTACAAGAAACAGCTTGAAATGAATGCTTCCACCAATTAGATGATGTTTTGTGCTCTTTTATAATTGAGGACACAAAGAGAAGGAAACCCATTTGTTGAAATTAGGGTTGGGTGACATACGCATATTGATATTAGTAAAAGAATATGAGAGAGTCGACATTACCACATGAGTGGTTTTGGATGAGTATTGGGAACAAGGACATATTGAAGGCCTAAATGACATCATAGGGTTGAAATGAAAGATTTTTGTATTGGATTTGTAGGATCAATAGGAGAATTTTAGGTTAGGAGGTTAGGTGATTAGGTGGAGGGGAGACCAAGTTGGGTAAGTGTTTGCAGAGGATCTTTGTCATTCTCTCGCAACACCATATGGGTGTGTTCCCAAAATTATAATATGCACAAAACTCACTTCAACTTGTATATTAGTCTACAATTTCCCTTGTATATATGCATACATTGTCTTCCAACTCATTATTTGCTAGCTTGTGTCCCCCCCCTAGCTCCTAACCCTGATCTGCAACCTACTGCTGATGTGTATATGTGCCTACTTGCCATTTCTTCTCTTCTACCCATCCCAACCCTTTTTCAAACGATATTAATTATATCAAATATGTTCATTAAATGCCTTAGCATAACTCAAATTGAAGCGTTTGGCCAGCTTCTAATGATATAGATAATATATTTTAGTAGGCAACAATATGCCTTATAGGTTTTTACGGTATATATTTGCCTACTTTATTTGCGTACTCCCTTGGAGACGGTCATCTTATAATGATATAGATAATATATTTAAGTAGGCAACAATATGCCTTACAGGTTTTTAAAGTACATATTTACCTACTTCATTTGCGTACTCCTTTGAAGGCACTCTGAAGGCACTCTGAACGTACACATATTACCAATTTAATAAATTAATAAAATAAATATGTACGTATCTGTTCATATGAAAGCTATGAGTGCATACAAAGGGGCCCTATTGTAGCTTTGCCCCGGACCAGCACTCGCTCACAAGACACACACATATACATAATAATAATATATAATAATAACAATTTGGTAACCAAAAAATAAGTGTATCATGAAAGTATATGATTAATTAAAGTTAAGAACAAACTTGATTTAATATAGTATTTCTCTTGTCAATATTGAAATAGGTTTCAAATTGACATCGCCACCTCTCCAGTAATTAATTTGGTCATCGCATTTTCTTTATCGTCACTGGACATAGACAGGATCAGTAGTTTTACTAGCTCAAACAGGGACGAAATATATAATCCAACAAGCATCATCATGTTCATACATGGGCCTAGCATTTCCAAGACACAGTGGCATCCTTTTACACTTACAGCAGTAGTTTGGAGCCCAAACATTAAATTTTATTCTTCCTTGATTATATACGTGATATATTTTGCAATATATATTTAATAAAAATGTATTCCTTAAATAAAATTATTCGAAAGATCCCTCAATAAAAAGGGACTGTATATATATCTCTTTCTATATTAGGTTATAAGCTTTTGTCAAAACCTAACAATGGTATTAGGGAAAATCTAAACATATAACAACATATTGGACCATGGCACGTGGGTCGATTGCTACTTCAGAAATGCAATTAATGGAGACGCAAATTGTGAATTGAGAGGTGTAAGGCGAGCTCTTGGTGCAGATAGTGATAGCATATGATATAAGCTCAGTGGAGTAGTGGGTTTAGAAGAGAACAGGTTTAACAGTACTGGTAGTGGAAGCTTGATTATAACAAATGCACTCATTGGTAGACATTTATATTGAGACATATAGTTGACATTATTCTTAATATTCATGGGGTCCAAGATTACATTGTCCATTTTGGTTGTCATCCAATGAACAACTTATATAGGATATGTATAATCACCCGCACACCATACGTATTAGATAAATTTGAGTGTTTTGCACTCATGAGATTCTATATGCACGTTTATCATTAGGTTGAATAAATTTCTTCAAATTAGGCGAATAGTCAAGCGTTTAATTGAATATTCACATTCTTAATTGCCATTTTGCACTTTTTTGTGAGTGTTTTAGAATTTCAAATATAGTTAGTATAAGGAGCAAGAAGGTGAAAAATTGAGAGTATGAATAATGTAGTTATTCTAATGATATATGAATGGTACCGATTAGCGTATCTTTTTGATTCATCATGTTTTTTCCTTTAGTCATATTATAACATAATTCAATGAAAACTAAGAGTGTGAATAATAACCGCTAATGATATGAAAAGTACTTATTTGCATGATTCACCATAATTCTCTTGTGACCCAAGAAAAAGTTGCATGATCATGAATTTAAATTTCAGTGAAGTATATGCTTGGCATTTCATTGGAAAAAATTTATGTGGGTACCCCCAACCCAACTGCAAGATATTGGTGGGGATATTGGTCCTATGATATTATGATGGTGCCCAGTTGGGTGCAAGCAAAGTCAATTTGATCATGAAACAGCCAGCTGTAACAAGTCATTATTAAAATATGATGTGCTTGTGTGTGTCACACAGAGAGAGAGAGAGAGAGAGAGAGAGAGAGAGAGTTGTGTTCCCAAAGTCTATCTTCTGAACAGTAAATCACGGCCCAGAAAAATGTTACCCAGTATTGATGATTTTCAAGAACGACTAAGAAAGAACGAGGGTCAAAAGCCACGTACCCAAATCTATCAACTTTTCGAAAAGCAATGAGATAATGATAGCGATGATATACGCTACCATTATCTCATTGCCTTTCGAAAAGTTGATGGATTTGAGTATATATATATATATATTCTGGTATCATATAATGGAGATCATATAACGTTAGACAATCATATGCTAGCCAAAAGAGTTGGAGAATATATAGGTTACCAATGTATGTCAAAGACCTTCTATAATCAAACCTCTTATAGTCGCATATTAGACAACTACTAATGTTAAAACTCTTAATTCTTTTGCATGTTAGTTTTGTAAGGGTAAGTTCTACTCATGAGCTTGTACGAACTAAATTCAACTATTAAAAGAATAGATTTAGAATATATTATAGGTCCTATCTTCAATTTGCTCCTCTCTCAATATCGCTTCGCTTGCATTTTTTTTTTTTAATAAATGTAACAAGAGAACCACTTATGGATACTTTCACTTCTGTCCCAACAGAGACAAATAGGCCTGTTAAATTGGGTTTGTAAATCCTTGCAATACTTGAAAGGATTAGGGAGAAGGGAGGCCCTGTTCAAAATCACTCCAATTGATGCCCTTCTCATACGGCCAGCCAAGGCTTTACATTTTATGATGTGTAACCCAAATTTTTGTTGGGCAACTCAATGAGTTGGACCTTCTTCGTGGGTTGAGTGTAGAACTCTATATTAATTGGCATGACCACAAACCTAATCGGTGAATTGAAAATGTCTAGTTCGTAAATAACAATTTCATAATCCCCTTAAAAAAACAAAGCATCCATTTCAAACTCCAACCACAATTTTTTTTTTTTTTTTTGGTTGAACCTCAATTGTCCCTGCCTTTGCTTATAATTTAAAAGCTTAAAAGATTTTTAGTTTTTCTATTTATTGTCAATTTGTTTTGGATTGAATGCTCACATTTTATTAGAGAATGCTATTGAGGTGTTGAGCGCCACGTGCTTTCAATCAAACAAAGTATATGAGAATTTTCAGATATTTATGATATGTATTCTTCTCCAATATCGAGGTATTTATAAAGAAGAACAAAGATGTGTTAATCCTAAATACGATAAGAAATAAATTTAAATTACAATAGGACTAAACAAACTGGTAAGTAACCAAAATCCTAACTTAATAAGAACTCGCCAACACTTTCACGTCACCTAACGTGTGTGTTGTTCGTTGATAGCCTTAAATGATGCCATGTGTGGGGGCATGTTGATAGTTTGAATTACGATATCCCCCTTGACTAATAGTTTAAAAGATCATCTTAAGCATCTACACTCATTGCCAATTAATTTTTGTTTCAATGCTCACATTCTAATATTTGGTACTCTTTGATAATGTTATTTTCACAACATAGAATTTCTCACCATCTTGAGCATCTGCACGCGTTGCCAATTAATTTTTTATTGAATACTCACATTGTAATATTTGGTACTCTCTGATAATGTTATTTTCACACACACACACGAGTTCAATTCCTTTGTTGCAACACATTTTGAGAAATCCAGGTCCAACTTGTAGAAAAAATATCACTGATCTATATCGTCTATGAATTGTGAGCGATTAGCATGATTCCCATTGGTTGGTGCTCAATACTGGCACATCTATCTACTTATCCTCAAATAGACAATGGCCGGAATAAAAAAAATATATTTTATATGGCTTTACATAATTTGGTTTCTCTCTTCGACAGAGATTCCTCTTTTTATATGTATATATTATGCTTTCCCTAGCCATTTCATGGACCAGGTATGAGTGGTGGATATATATGAGTTATTGTAAAGTCACAGTTTCCCCTACTTTGATATCAAGCTTTTGAAACACCTTCCATCTTTTTAGGAGGACCACATGCAGTAGGAGAAAGGCGTCTGTGATAGGCAGTTAATTTGGCCATGAATGGAACCTGTCGAAGAGTCGTCTTAGATGCTGAATCTGCATATATCACAGATTGGTGTTGAAGAGGACCACTTCTAACTATTAAGTTAAAGAGTGCCCCAAGATCTGTTGCCTTTTTCAACAAATAATCACCGGCCAGACTAGTCCCAATCAATTTCAAATAATATAGCAAAAACTTAGGCAACTTGGTTGTTAATGGCAGCTTTCTCTTTACAGAATTAGTTTCACGGAAAAATTTTGTGGGGTTGTTACTGTTACGTAGAAGTATGACACATAATATCTTTTAGCTGGATTGTTTTGTCACTCAACAATATTATGTGACAGTATATATCAACCATATTTAAATTTTGATGATTTAATTGACTGATAAATAGTAATGAATGTGTATACGTACTTTAACTCATTGATTTCTGATTTCATGAAAAACTCATAATAGCTAGCATAATGTGCAATGCAATTCATTCTCCACAATGTCATGCTCTTGGAGGCACGTACTAATAATTGTTTTGATTTTCCGCAATCACAATACCACTCCCTCCCTCTGTACTCTCATTTCTCGAAAAAAGTATATATCTAGAGTGATACGCTTATTTTATACATGTGTACTCCAGTCTTGTTTTGATTCCGAAAGTATTAATAAACACCCAAATGACCTAATTGGGTGAGATTTCCATTCTTTCCATTCCCATTTCAGGTTAGTAGGCTGTTACCAACTGACTTGAGAGTAGTATTCAAGATCTTAGGTTTCTCCACCTGTTGTCAACTGAGTTGAACAAAACCAAGCCCCAAAAGTTTGACTTGGAGATAACTCAATCAAAAATATTCCCTCAAATGGAGATAGGAAAGGAAGAAATGAATAGGTTTTGATATGTACTTCCTAGAGCTATAGTTTTTCCTTACCTTCTTTCTCTTATTTGAAGTATACCTGCCAAAAGTTTCTGCTAATACTTTGGATCCCCCTACGACATAAATGATAATGTTACAATTGTGACAGAGTAGAACAGATATATATTCTAAGTGATAATGCGGGCACTACGACTACACATCTCTTTATCTTATCACTAGAGGTTACTGGACCACTGCTGCACATCTTTTTGCTACTTCACCTGAGTTTCTACCATCAAATAAAAGTAAAAAATAAAATAAAATAACTTGCCCATGATTCACTGCTTAGAATGGAACGTTAGGCTCCTACGTACCAATCAACTGACACAAAACCCCCAATCCTATCCTATCCAAGTAGAAAACTTGCAGCACCTGTTGACTATCTCCTTAATAATGCAGTTTACATGCAGAAACAAACAACTTCATTTCAATATCTATAGATATATCAGGGTACGGGGCTCAGATAGCCAGCTACAAGTTTTGGAATGTTGTTCAGAAGAAAGATCCGAAAACCTAATTCCAAAGATCTGAAAATTTAATACAAACAAGTAACATCTCTGCTCTGCATGAAACCCGATTACCCAAGTACATCCTCTTTGGCTCTTTGCTTTGTCCTAAAGATCCTGTCAGTGATCACCAATTCACCCTCACCTTGTGATCAATCATATCCTCAGCAGTACACCCCTTTGATATTAATAAAGGGTTTTATTCGATATCTACCACAAAAAAAATTAAAAGAAAAGAAAAGAAAAAAACTTGAGAGAGAGAGAGAGTACATCCATTTTCTTGATGGGTTGTTACTTATGAGGAAAAAAAAGTAGATTCAGTAATTATCTCAGCTACAATTAAATCCACATATAAGAAATCTAAATATTAGATATGGATGAATTTGTGGATCAATATACATTACTCACAGTACGTAATTACTAGCCAAGCAACTATGAGTAAACGATAAGTTTTAGTACGTAACCTGCAAATACATGTAAATTATATGTAAATTACACTTTTTACTTAAATTCAAGCGCTTTGATTCATGGGGAAAAATTTAAACTTATTATTAAAATGTGAGTATTCCATTCAAAATCAATTGAAAAATAATACAAATCTCCATATTTTTTAAGCTTTTAATATAAACTTTCATCATTTCGATGTGGAATACTCTTAACAGTTATAACAAATATTTGAATTTATAATTTTAAACTCTTGATGTAATGATATTTGTATTTTACAATTCCTTATGCTCGTTCTTTTTACCACTTAAATTTTATGTGGGTTTGAAAATATTACAAGCTCTAAGAGAAAACCATGAGGTGAAAGATGCATACCAGAGTCTGATCGGAGTGTGAAGGTGACCATTAATGATCCGTAAGTTTTTCATCTTTGAATACCTTTGTTTTCTTTCGAGTACTTTTGTTGTCTAATGTGCTCCACTCTGACTTTTGTGCTCTCTCTCTCTCTCTCTCTCTCTCTCTCTCTCATCAATTTAACCTTTGCAAGAAGCTTTTACGCATTTAGTATATCCATCAATCACATCCACCTTAAGCAAATATCCGAATAAGACATTTCACCTATTTACCAATAAAAATTCTTTACCTCAAACTAAAATAAAGTAGCACAAACTACAGTATCTGTTTTTTTAGCACACAGACATTTGAAAATGAGGTATTTACACAAATATTCATTGAGTACTTAGGCGTTTTGAATTTCTACTCACATGAGTATAAGGGAAAAACTCAACCATACCCCACTGACACTAACTACGTTTTCTTTTGTTTTTAACTACTTGGTCAGACCAAAAAATTTGACCACTCAAATTCCTCTCTCTCTCTCTCTCTCTCTGTGCTTGTACCTTGAGATTCTTCAGTTGTGGCTCCAGAAGGAGACGAATGATGCCTAATTTCTCATTTTGGCTTTATAGATTCGCCAACTGGCTTATGGCTCCACTCCATTGCTCTCCACTACTACTATTTATAGGCAAAGCACCCTAGCCATTTCTTGCACATATACCATCCCTAGCTTCCCCTCTAACCCTGCAAGCTACACATATGCACCTTTCTTCTTCCCCTTTTTCTTTATTTACACAGCCCTTGAAACCTTTCCATTAGTTGTAGAGTTTGCGTAAATTAGTATTTAACTAGCTTTAGGTTGTTTGATTAACTCATTAATGGCGTCCCTCCAAAAACACAACTCTTCCTGGACACCAAAACAGAACAAACTCTTTGAAAGAGCACTGGCCTTGTACGACAAGGATACCCCGGAAAGGTGGCAAAATGTGGCCAAGGCTGTTGGTGGGAATAAAACAGTTGAGGAAGTCAAGAGGCACTATGACATCCTTCTAGAAGACCTCAGGCAAATCGAGTCCGGCCACGTTCCTATTCCCAACTACAAGTCCTCCTATGGCGGCGGTGCTGGTGGCCGCGGCAGCAGCAGCAACATTAATGTTGATGAAGAAGAAAGGTACATCACATCCTCTATCTTTTTCTTGTACATGCAAGATGGAGTGGTTGGAACAATGATGCCCTAACAAATTTTAAAATCATTTTTTATTTTGTCAAGTGAATTTTACTAAAATTATTTTTGTTTTCCAAGTTTACACATTCTTAATAGCATGCTTAATTTTATTCAGTATGATATTTGAACCGTCTTTCTGACCACATTTAGTTGATGGCATGATGCATTTACACCATGCCAATAGGCCAAGCATTTGTATATTTCGGAGAGATTAATATTTGTTCTTATTTGTTTCGTATCATTTTATCTTTTGTTACCTCTACCCATACCTTTGCCAACAACACATTGCTTGCTTGCTTTGCAGGCTTCTGAAGTATCTTAAATTGCAGTAAAGTCCAAGTCAATTGCCACCTTTTCATGAAAAGGTTGACTACATGTCTCCCTAAAATAAAATGTGCCTCTTTATATGTTCATCTCTCTCTGTCTCTCTCTCCACAGTGTAATTGATGTTCAAAAAAAGAGGTTTATGAAAATCTGAGGAAAATTCATAGATGTGATCAATACCACAAGCAAAGAGATGTGCATCAAATCAAAACGCATATTGCACCCAAGAGCTGCTAATAATAATTTTTTTTATATATTTCCTATCAACATTGACCAACCAAATCAAGCTGGCAAGTCAACTTTATAATAATACTAAAGCAATGCGGAGTCATTCTATAGTGAGAGGGTTATATAAGGCCTTTCGATGAGGTTCTATCTCCCAACTGTTGGATGAATCTAACCAATTTGATCAAATGCTTAAAAAATAAAATCTCATCTAAGGACCTTAAATAAAACTCTCACTATAGCATTCTTGAAGCTAGCGATGTGATTCCCCGACGTGAATCGATTTTAATCAAAATATTCCAAGTAGGTAAGTGAAATGGTAAAACTTGGCCCTCTGCTCGGCCCAAGCTTAAAATTTCAGCCTGAGAGTTTGGGCTGGGCTGATGCTGAAATTATTTATTATATTTTTGGATTCCACTATGGGTTTTTGCTTGGTATGCATATTAGGCCGAATTATAATTAATTAGTTTGAGGCTTCTATAGATCCCACCATCCAGCCCATTTAACATTAAGGCTAGGTCCAGCTTCTATAAAGGATATTCATGTCAATTCTCAGTTAAAATCAACACGTGTCGCCACATGACCAAATGATGGCATTCTTCAATGTTTCTCGAATGTATAAAAATAAAAAACAAAACAAAAAAAAAAACACTTTTCCACGTGTCAGTATGTGATTAGTTGAGGATAGCAAAATAGTGTTATCCTTATTTTATACAAGTTTTTTTTTTTTCCCAATATAAAGTAAACGTGTTATATTTTGTGTAGATTTGTAGCATCACATCGACATGCCACATTCATTGCATCACTCAATAATTTCCTGCAACTCATCATTCTCAATTAATTTGAGCCTTATAGTATTCCCCATCCTCAACAAGCAGCTTCAATCCTAAAGAGAGTGGAGAAAATAGTTTCCTATTCATGCAACACAATTCATATTGATACCTTCCTACCAGCTAGGCTGGTCCTGAGATTTTGAGGGCCCTGTTCGAAACTTTAATTAGAGCTCTCACATAATCTAATGGGAAATTTACATAAATACCACATGAACTTTCAAGTATGTGCGTCATTATCACCTGAACTTTTAATTTTTATTTTTAGCCACCCGAACTTTGTAAAGTGTTATAATCCACCACCTACATCTAACTACGTTAAAATTTCTATTAAGTTTAAGGATATTTTCGTCAATTAACTATAATAAAGAATAATTATATAAAAAATAGATTTAAAAATCCAAAAACAAAAAAAAAAAACAAAAAGTTGACCTAAAAAACCCACCGTACTCCTACTCCTCCTTTTCTAACTTTTCCAACTCTTCCAATGTCAATTCACTCCACCGCAAAAAAACCCACCCTCCCAAAACCCACCCTCTGCACACACCAGACTCTATATTCATCTTTGTCTCTTGGCATCTCTTGTGTGGGTTGTTGAAATTGAGTAGCAAACTGAGGACTGAAGCAACTGATATGGATAATAACTTCAGATACGCTGGGGAGCCACCAAATTACGGAAAGCTTCGACAATTACGTATTTATACTTTTTAGATTGTGAGTAATTGTTTGGTAAGCGGTGTGGTGATTGATACGTTTGTGTTTTTTAACGTTTTAAGGTCAATTGTGATTCTAACTTTACTGTAACATTTGTGTTTTTTCTGAATTTCTTGATTGTTTAACTTTACTGTAACTTTAAATTTTTTATTGCTATTTAATCTGTAGTTTGCTTTGGCCATTATGATATTTTGCTTAACAACTAGATTTGCATCGAGTGTCTATAAGGCTATGTCGAATATGTCAAATTTCCACATTTATATTTTATGATGTGACTCACACATCACATATATATGTACTTCATGGGAACTGCATTACCAATCTTTGGAAGCCTATTCTGATATGGATGAAACCTACCATATCCCCTTCGACTTTTTAACACCTAAGTAGACAATTAAGCCACTTTGTCATTAATTGCAAATTTTAATAAGTTAACTCTTGCAATTTTTTTTATAGTACACTCTCACATGCCAACTTCTTTAAATGGTTATTTATAGGGCACAAACTGAACAAAATAAAATAAAATAACGTTGCCTTGTTAGTTCAACAAAAAAGAGCAGCTCCTAATAGTTGTTATTTGGTTTATGAAGATAGTTCTGAAAAATTATATGTTTTGTTTGTTATTTGTATGTATAAAACTAATTTCACATGAAAATTACGATCATGTATAGTGTATTACTATGGACATATATGTTAAAATTTTGAAATTTTAAAAATAGTGGTAACTTTTGTTTGTTCAATGTTCTATACGCAGAGGGTTTAGATCCAGCATTGTGGACTGCTGAAATACACCATGGTGGTCAACTTCAAGACATAGGTAATGGATACAACTTTTATTCTAGTGGTAGTGTGGTTTGGGTAGACAACTTAAATCGAGACTACATGTCACCTTTCGATTTTGATGATTTTGCAAAGAAATTGGGGTATCAAGAACATGTTGGATACTACTATAGAGTGCCAGAGGGAGTAAATGAGCTAGAAAGTAAGTTGGTTTGTATTACAAATGATGAGGTGTTTAATAACATGTTTGATAACTTGCTTCACAGTAGAGTTGTTGTCATTTATTTCTCTCATGAAATTTCTTGTGGGCTTCTATAGAATCAGGCATCTATAAACAATAATTATGAGTAGCAAATAGATATATTTCAAACTAAGAGGCAACAAAAATAACACACTTCAGCCAAAGAAGTCTCCTTAATTAGATGTGCTAGAATTTAATTGGGTGGATGTGGATGTAAAAGAAGAGGAAGCAACCACTGAATATGATGCTGAATTTATTGATTTTGATTATGAGCAAGATGAAGAAGGGTTTGGTGTATCATTTGAGCAAAATTAAGATGATATCATATATGACCAAAATGTAGAAGCTTCTAACAAGGAAGATATACAAAATGAGATTGGACCAGAAGAGGAAGAGTTTGATGAATACAATTTAGAAGATCTTAGAAGCCTAGATGGGAACTCATCTAGTGATGAAGAACCAAATTCAGTGAATAGGAGAAGGATGAAGAAGAATTGCCCAAATTTAAACAATTCAGGAGAGAAACTGATATTAGAACCATAGAGTTTCATTTGGGGATGGTTTTTGCAAATGCCAAGGAATTCAAAGAAGCTGTGAAATGGCATTTCGTTAACCATTGCAGGTCTTACAAGTTCAAAATAAATGATTGGTATAAGGTTAAGGATGTTTGTAAAGCTAAGCCATGCCCTTGGTCTGTGTATACGTCTTCTAATGACTTGTCTGACAGACATTCCCCTTTACATGTTAAAACATTAGTTATAAATCACACATGTGGGATTGATGAAAATAATACAAGTGTGACTGGTACTTGGTTGGCTGAGAGATATGCTGACGATTTATCCATTAATCCAAAAATGGATGTGAAGACAATGAAAGCTATGGTGAGGAAAGATTATATGGCACAAATCTCAAGGTGGAAAGCATATAGAGCAAGATCAATAGTAAATGAGAAGCTTGAGGGTTCCTACCAAGAGCAGTATTCCATACTTAGGGATTACTGTGAAAAGCTTAAGAGGTCCAATCCTGGAAGTACAATTATGATGAAAATAGAATTGGAAGGTGAGAAAGTTAGATTTCATAGGCTATACATATGTTTTGCAGCTTTGAAAATGGGATTTATTGAGGGTTGTAGACCTATTGTGGGTTTAGATGGCTGTCACATAAAAGGTCCACATCCAGGGCAACTTCTAGCTGCTGTGGGAATAGATGAGAATAATGGAATGTATCCCATTGCATATGCTATTGTTGAGATTAAGAATAAGAGCATGTGGACTTGGTTCTTGGATTTATTTAAGAATGATTTTGGGATCAACAATGGTTTGAGTCGGGTGTTTATCACTGACAAACAGAAAAGTTTAATAACTTCTGTAGAGACATTGTTTCCTAGTGCAGAATATAGACATTGTGTTGGGCACTTTTATAACAACTTCAAATTACTACACAAGGGTTTAGAATTGAAGCAGAGGTTGTGGGCAGCAGCAAGGGCAACAACAATGCCTTGGTTTAATGTTGAGATGAGTAGTTTACAAAAGTTGGATGATGAAGCATATAAGTGGCTTAAAAAGGAAAATGTACACTACTGGAGCAGATCGCATTTCTTTGAGCACCCAAAATGTGACATTTTGCTAAATAACTTATGTGAGGCATTCAATAGTGCCATACTGGATGCAAGGGATAAACCTATTTTGACTATGTTGGAAACTCTGAGAATGTATATGATGTTGAGGATGGCTAAACAAAAGGAAGCATGTGACAGATGGCATGGTGATATTGGGCCAAGGATCCATAGGATCCTTGAGAAGAATAAGGTAGAAAGCAGTAAGTGCATTGCTCATTTGGCCGGACAAAAAAATGTATCAAGTGGTGCATATAAGTTGGGTTCAATTTGCAGTTGATCTGGCTAAGCACACTTGCACATGTAGAGGGTTGAATTTGACTGGAATTCCTTATGAACATGCAATAGCCTGCATTTGTAGAAGGCATGAAGATCCTGTCAAGTATATACATTCATGTTATAAGAAGGCATCATGGAAAAGGGCTTATGGACCTTTTATTCACCATATAGCCAATGAAGAGTTGTGGGAACACACTAACTTTCCTCTATTTTGCCCCCTGTGTATCATAAGCAACCTGGGAGACCCAAAAAAGTGAGGGCAAGAGAGAAAGATGAGAAACCAGCAGCATCTACTGGATCTAAGCTATCAAGATCCTTCCATGTCAAAATAAAATGCTCCATTTGTGGGAAGCAAGGCCACAACAAGAGAAAGTGCGATAAAAGTGATGGTGCCAACAATATCAATAAGGTATTTAGCTTGATTGTTTTTCAAACATATCATTTGCAAGCACATGATATATGTTTATAATTACTGAATTCATTCGTAGGTAAAAAGACCAAGGGCATCAAGAGGCCAACCAAGCACTATCAGTGAACAAACAATTCAACCAAATTTAGCAAATACATCAACATACCAACCAAGCTCTAGCTTGCCAATGGAACCCGTTTCTTCAGTGACAACCAACACAACAAGAAAATTTAGGCTTAAGTCTCCTACTAAGAAGACAAAGATTTAGAGATCATAGAGGACTTCATTGCTTGATTATATTTCTGTTTTCTAATTAATTTGGAGTTTATTATAGGCATGTCCTATATAACGATTGCACTGGTGTTTTGGTACTTGAATTTAGGCATTCCTAGAACTTGTTTGTCAATTACAGATGCTTAGGACCTTTTTGATATATTTATATATACTAGGAATGCAATTGATTCCTTCCCAAAACCCATGATGAAGTTACAAAATTTAAATTCTAACTTCGATGTTAAATTTTTTGAATTTGCTGGATTGAGGGTGAGAGAGAGTAATTGTAGTATGATTTTTTTTTTTTTTTATAAATGATATGCAAACTTCCATTGAAATGAAGGACAAGCTTTTGACCAAAAAGTGCAAGCCATGAAATGAATGCAGGAAGGCTTTGGGAAAAAAAAAAAAAAAAAAAGAGGAAATACATGAAGGCAACAAAATCAATGGACCATTGCAATCTGATATGATATTTGGTGGAATAAAGACGATGGAGTAGAGAGAAGAGAGAGATATATGGAGGTTAGCTTTTTGTTTTTTGCATTTTTAATTCTGTTTTTTTATGTAATTATTCTTAGTTATAGTTAATTGACGAAAATACCCTTAAATTTAACTGAAACTTTAACGGGTTAGACGTAGGTGGTGGATTGCAACATTTTAAAAAGTTCAGGTGGTTAAAAATTAAAATTAAAAGTTTAGGTGGTAATGATGCACATGCCTGAAAGTTCAGATGATATTTATGCAAATTTGCCTAATCTAATATGAAAATACAATAATAAATTTTTTTTCCATTACTTAATGTCATAAAACAATTTTTTTATAACTAAAATTCATCATCAATTAGCATGTAATAATAATCACAGATCAAATTCATAATTTTTTTAAATATTTTCATTCAATAAATTCATAAATGTTCAGTAAAAAAAAAAAAAAAAGAGTTCAAGAGAAAGAAGAAGGCATGAATATTTCGTTTTGGTTTTGTTTTAAGTGGAAGATAGTACTTTTGTTTAGGAGAAATCACATGGATGTGATATATACTGTTGTTAGTTTAGTTAGATCTATCCCCTTCATTTTTCACGTGCTTATGTTTTTTTTTAAACTATTTAAAATTTTGATGTAATAATGAAAAATAAACTACAAATACAAATAGAATAACATCAATAAGACTAAAACTTGGGTCTTGTACCAAGAGATATGCACTAGAAACTACCATCTCCACCAAATACACTTTTGTGTCAATGTGTTACACGCTTGAGTATATATAAATTTTCTATAATATTAATATATATAATATAAAATTAAAAAAATTCGGGACCCTAAAAAATCAGGAGCTCTATGCAGTGACGCCACTTGTACCATGCCAGGGCCACACCTACCTACCAGTTGAGATTTTAGGTCCCCGTGAATTTAGCAGCAGTCTCCATAAATTCCAAAACCACGAGAAAAACTTCCCCGGCACAAGGATGCCAGGGTCAGCCATCCACATAAGTATCCCCATCTAATAAGCGATTGACAACTATCAACCTATTTTGCCTCAATTTAAAATAGTAAAAGCATTTTCAGTATAAAAAAAAAAAAAAAAAATCTGCTAATCTGCTAGCCCAATGAAATCACGCTAGCTGCCAACCACTTTGACTTCTCAATTATTATTTTTTTAAATGAAACTTTAGGCCCCGTTTGGTTCACGGAATGGATTTGATGAGAAATCATTTTCCATGTCATTTCCTAAGGAATGAGAATGAAATATTCATTTCTCACGTTTGGTAATGTCGGGAAAGTAACCGGGAGATTTCACTTTGTTTCCTTTTCCATGTTTGTTTTGAGTAGGAATGGAAAACAAAGTTTGTATAATTTTTCAATTATACCCATATTAAATCAAATAAAAAAAGAATGCATTTAATGATACGTTGTAATTATAAATTATTCATAGGGACAAAATAGTCATGAAAATTGTGCATTGAATGTTGACTAATTTTCCCAAAATTTCCCATGAAGAGGGAAAACAAAACTCAAGTTAAGAGGAGAGCTTTACTTTCCCCTCTATTTTCCCATGTGCCAGGTAACCATTTCCCATGCCTGGACTTACCAAACATGGGAAAGCAATTGACTTCTCATTCTCAAGCCTCCTTTCTCATGAACCAAATGGGGTTCTTTTTTCAGTCACTAAAAAATCTACTCATCTGCTTCCTCTTCCTTCTTCGTTGTTACTCTCTCTCCTTCATTCATCTCTCTTTTCAGTCACTTCTCCTTCATCAACCACACCACATATATTGATTTGTCTCTTATTTACTTAATTTATTGAGATATCAATTATCACTCTCAGTCTTTGGACAGCATATGCGCTTCTTTTGAAGTTGTGGGTTGCTAGTTGAAGAGCTTCGTGATGCATAAACTTATAATGTTCTGTCAAGACCTCGAGGACGCCAACATTTTCATTGGGTCTTCGATTTTTGTTGAGGAGCATGCTATCAAGGTGTAGGATGCTATGGAGAAAGAAAGGGACAGGCTTGATGCAGTTTTTTTTTTTTTGCCCTCGTAGATTCAAACTAAAGATTGAAATGGATAATTAATAGTTTGTGATAATGGGATGGCTCAGACCTCAGAGAAATTCCACATATATGAAGTAGAGAGATTGACGCCGATGAAAGATTTTCCCCCAAACTGCACCTTCATTGTTCCTCGACGAAACCGAAGCCAAACCAATCTCAATTTCCCAAAATTTCCAAAATTCACCAATGAATTACTCAATAAATATATATAATTTAAAATAAAGGGAAATCAATACATGGTGATGGAGGAGAAGTGACTGGAGAGGAATGGAGGAGAGAGATAGTGACACTGGAGATGCCAAAGGAGGAGCAGATTGTTTACTAAAAAGGCATTTAATATGTTTAAAGCTTATTTACTGTAGCACTCCCTGATACTTCGGTCAAATTTCACTTTACCCTTTAAAAGTTAAAATGACACACTTAACCTCCTTGACCGTAGTTTCGTATTCCACTTTATCCCCTACCGTTATCTCAATTAATAACTTTATCAATTTTAATGACATGGCATGACTATTTTATTCTTTTTGCAACAAATGTTGATGTGTCAAGTGCAGAGCCTCTTTAAGTGGAATAAAAAAAAATTTGTTCCAAAAAGTGGAATAAAATAATGTAATTCTTTTTGTCTTTTTCTTTTTTCCTTTCTTTCTCTCTTCCCCGGATCTATCTGGTTCTCTTTCATTTTCTCTCTCCCCTTCAGCGATTTCTCTAGCTCTCTTTCCTTTTATATTTATCCTACGCAATTTCTCATTCTGGTTCCACTAGTTGATGGTGATAATGGTGGTTCAACTGTATTATGGTGGTGATGTGGATTGGGTTCGACTTGGTCTATGGTGGATGTTATGGTTTAAATAACTGGGGCGGCAATGGGTTCGATTGGGTAATGGGTAGCCGTTGTGGTGGTGACAGTGGGGTTTGGCAAGGTCAGAGGTTATGGCGACGGCAGTGGAGTGATGGTAGAGGATTTGGCGTGGTTGGGGTTTTAATTGAAGTTAAGGATATGTTTTCTGTTTTCTGAAAAAAAAAAAAAAAAAAGATATGTGAATTTCAATATTGAATATGAAATCACAGAATTATGTTTTCAAAGTTGAAGGCTTATCTTTGGGTGTCCAAACACTCCCCTTCTCTCACACAAGCACCCTATAACAACCGACTCAAATCACCCAAAAACTCATCAAATCCAATCCCCATCTTCAACAATAACAAAATCTTTCAGTTCTTCACACCCAAACCCAAAAACCCATAAACTCAATTCACCAATTTCCCTCATAAACAACACCCAAAATAATGAAAAATCTGATTTTGGCCCTTTTTAGCTGCCTCTGTTTGTTTTGTCAAATGGGTATGGAGAGAGATAAAGAGAGATAGGGAGGAGCTGTTGGGGAGGGGGTCGGGTACAGAGAAAGAAAGGGAGAAGAGAAAGGAGAGGGGAGAGAAGTAATAATTTTCTTAACTTCTTTTTTCCTATTTGTTATATTTATTAAAATAAAATATTTTATTATGTTTTACATATGTCATGTGGGTCTTATTTGTGCCACATCAGTATTTTAACAGAATTTTTTAACAGAATTAACGGTGAGAGGTAAAGTGGAATACAACGATCAAGGGAATTAAGTGGGTCATTTTAATTTTAGAGAATAAAGTGAGATTTGATCGAAGTTTCAAAAAATATTACAATAAATAAGTCTATTTTAAATTGAGGCAAAATAGATTGCCAGCTGTCAATCGCTTATTAAATGAGGATACTTCTGTGAATGGCTGACCCTGGCATCCCGTGCCAGGAAAGTTTTTCTCCAAAACCACAGTACAAATTAAATGTTTCCAACCAAACACTCTAAAGCTCTCATTAGTTCTTAAAAAGCAAAAGCATAAATGGTCTCTTCAGTCTTGGTGCACATCTTCCGAAAAAGAAGCAAGAATTTCCTTGAGCTGCTTGTTGAAAACGAAGGGTCTTTCTATATGCAAAAGATGGCCTGCCTCCTCTATAGACTGCAGTTTTGCGCTGCCTCCCAATTGCCTGTAAATATCAGGGTTTCAAATTCATTATATTTCAAGTCTAAAAGATTTCTATCACTATCACAAATCCAATTATTTCAGCCAGTTATTGTTTAGTATCGAAGTCAAGGTCAACGTCTTTGAGCATGGTAGAATAACATACATTCTTAGGTTCCTGGCTGTTTCCATGTTGAAAATTTTGTCATTCTCTCCCCACAAAAGATGCACTCTCTGCAAGAAAATGAATCATTAGCCCATTAAAGATATATGACTACTGCTATGCTCGCTAATATTTTATCACCAAAAAATATGACAGTTTTCATTTATCATCAGTAAGTGTCTACTAACATACAAAGTGTCAACGGGACTCTAATTCAATGGAAAAGGGTTTTGATGCATTGGAAGTGTATGTGTGAGAATCCTCTGTCTCTATTTTTTATAATTTAGACTATCACTTGTATTAATAAATTATAAAACAAAAGGGCCCCACCAAAGTAACAAAGTATGTATGTATGCCAAGAAATAATTTAGAAAATAAATATGGTAGACCTAATATCAAAGAAAATTAATGCAACATTTAAGGCAACACCCCCTGTTTGTCAAAACTAGCGGAAGGATTCGATGCACTGAATTTACCCAAGCTACACATGTTTGTCATGTTCCAGCTTCGAGTATGTCGTTAATTGATCATCATTGAAGAACACTAACATCAATTTATTTAGAAAAGCTCAACAAACAACAAACCTGTGGAAAATCAGCAATGGTAGAGACCTTGTCATCAACTACCAATGCCTCTAGAAGTTCTTCTCTCTCCTTTCTGTTGCCAAACATAACCTGCAACCATTCATCGATCATTGAAATTTTTAAGACCACCAGACCATTTTCCTCAAAATATTTGCACTAATAAATTATTAATTAAAAGCTCATGTATATTGGGTTACCTCAAAACAATCTTTGTAAATCCAATCAGGGAGATATGGAAATTTGTAGGCAGCAATTTCTAACATGTTTCTCACATCTTTGACTGAGTTAGGAAGCAAGCAATCAGGCCAGCATTTGAACCCAAGTCTCTCAAGAGAAGCATCACTGATGGATCTGGTCAAAGCCAAAACTGAACCAGTCACCACAATGGACATAACCAAATTGGGGTACAACTCAGCCATTTTGAACCCAACCATCCCACCATAGCTAAACCCCACCAAGGTGCACCTCTCTACCCCCATCTTCCTCAAACCCTTGGCAACACACTCGGCTTGAAACTCCGGTGACCTATCCGATTTATCTGTGATGGATCCCCCGAAGAAGAGAAAGTCCGGGACATAAACGGTGTAGTTTTTGGCCAAAGATAGCACTTGAAGTTGCCATGTGAAAATACCATCCATTGCAAAGCCATGAAGGAACACCACGGCTGGCTTCGATTTCTTTGGTGTGTTTTCAATTTTGTTGGGGATATTACTAGAGACCCAGAAGTTCATGATCGTTCCTGGCTCTATTTCGAGAGTTTGGGGTCTCACCCCAACTAGTTTCATAATTCCATGTAGAATAAACTTGTATACTGAAAAAAAGTTCACCATCTCTCTCTCTCTCTCTCTCTCTCTCTCTCTCTCTCTCTCTCTCTCTCTACTTGTCGGCCGCTAGCATCTGTGAATTATTTCCACACTCTTTTGTTTATTTTAAAACGATTGCAAGTGGCATGGATAAGATCCTATTAGATATATGCCCTAGAAGCCAATATAAAGTGGATAATTCTAAAAAAATAATATCTAATAATCAAAGGGGCAAGAACGTTACTTTAGATACATAACGTACACAAAGTAACAAGTCCATGGATTAATATATAAATGGAAAGTGGTCTAAAGAAGTTAGAGAAACGAGACCTTTCCATACATAAATATTGTATCCTAAAATGTTCCTGGTCATAGGATCACCAATTGGACAATGGTGACCCTCAAAGATTGGGGCACATTATGTCTGCTCAATTGGGAGGATGACTAATCTTAAGTCATTCGTGTAGAGACATTGAGACAGATGATGTAGGTGCTGTATAGAAGATGGAGTTCACTTAACGCGATCAAATCTAGAATTCTTGTATGGAAGTGTTACTCACAAGTGTCAAACAAAGAATTCTAAGTTATAATAATGCAAATTAATCATTAGACCTGAGACATCACAGTTGTCTTGTGTATATGTTGTTTCTCTTTGAGAGCATTATACGGTCGTATCAAAATGATGTGACTTAAAGGTGTTCCTCAGGATTCTCAGCGTGTACGTAGAGACTAGTGAATGTACACCAAGGAATCTATGCTCTTAGTAAGAAGAGAGAATACTCTAAGGATATGATTCATGAATCTTTGGCCAAATATTGGATGGACATTGAAACAAAGGAGTTTGCAATTTCATCAAATTGAATCATATAATCTAGAGATGTCATATTAGGTATTTTGACACAAGTTTACCATATTCCGAGAATATGACATTGAGTATTGAATTAGAGAAGGATTGAATTGCATTGTAATCACAAACTGACTAGGTTCTCTAAATGAATTCTTTTTAGCTTGGGTAGCCATGCCATACTGCTAGGTGTCACTTATGGCTTATGAAAATCCTATAAGGACTAATTATAATTAGCCTTCGCCAATATGGAGAATTGTATAGAGGGATACAATTCACACTTGATTTAGAGTGAATCATTCATACCCATTGCCTTGCTAATTAGAACATATAAGATCGTATACCAAAAAGGATTCGATTGGGAAATTATGAAGAGAATGAATGATTTTGTGACTTGGTCAAAGTCAATGTGAAAGTCAGAGGTCAAAGTCAAAAATCAAAGGTCAAAAGTCAAACGATTGACCCAACACTTAACATGGTCAACTAAAGATGACCAGGACCAAGACTCGTTAGACAAGTGAGTGATTGCATTAGTCAAGTCACTAGAGTAATTAAATTGATTAGATTAATTTAATTATTCAATTAAAGTTATGAAACTTTAATTAAAGATCCCATATGACTTGGACATTCAAAAGGAATTTGACCATATGGACTTAGGCGCATATGTGACACGTTATAGGATTAATGTGTTGGACCAAGATAGCAAAAGATGACACACAGAGGGGGGTATGGCTACACTAGGGTTTGGGGGCATTTTTGTCACTCTTGTGACATTTTTTATTCTATAAGTGTGTAGCTATGGAATCCTATCATCATAGGGTTTTCAAGTTGGTGAAATTGGAAGAGAGAAAACATCAAGCTCTCTCTCCCTAACCCCTTGAATCTATCACATCAAGTGAGGGTGCTAGCACTACTCTTCACTTGTTGTCTACTCATTCTCTCATCTCATTCAATCCTTGGTGAAGAGTTTTGGGGAGGTGCATATCTTTGTACCTATTGGATAGCTACAAGGTGGAGAATCAACATCAAAAGGGAGAGCCAACAACAAAGGGACCACTCCCTTTACATGATCACCATTCTTGGTTTCAAGATTCACTTCAAGGGTATGAACATCTTATCTTTCTCTCAAATAGGATTTAGAGAGTCTTTGATGCACACTTTCATAGACTTATAAAGATTGTGACCAAATGAGACTTGTGTAGGAGCAAATATTTTCGTCTCCAATTATAGCACGCCACGTGGAAAAGAAGATTATCTCTTAAATTAATTAATTGAACCAGTTTATCTGGCTAATTAATTAATTGGAATAAATATCTTAATTAATATGATATTATCTTTATTTAATAAGATAATATCATTAATTCGGATATTATCCTAATAAAGAGAAGATAATATCATTAATTCAGATATTATCTTCATAAAAGGAGATAATATCATTTAATTCAGATATTATCTAAGTCCGACTCGATCCCTATGAATTTGGGTAGAGAATAAACTCAGCAAATTCTCTACGAAACCTTAGCCCCGAGGTTCCTATAAATAGACGACCTCATTCATCATTCAAGGTACATCTAAACCTACTCCTAATACCCGAGAAAAATACCTGAAGCTCTCTCTCCCTCTCCACTCTCCATATTTTCTCCACACAGCTCCGGCCACCATACACGGCTCTGGCCGACCCGTTCACACCATACATACAACTATGTACCCTTTGCTTAGCTATTGTTTTTTCCTACAAATACTCGAACTAACTTAGGCATCAGAGGGCCTTTGGCTAACACCCCCTGGGTGTGGTCTATTTACTCCAATCTTTTTTACAGGAAACGAGGAAGAGAGAGAAGGAAGGTCGAAGGTTGAGGAATCTGGAAACGAATATTCTCCCGTGAGATTATTTGCACAAACATTTGGTGCTTTCATTGAGAGCACGGGTTATACTCAACGCGTGCTCAAGGAATCCGTTCCTCCTATTTTTCAATCCACCGAAGCCTTCCAAACAACCATGGTTGGAAGCAAGCGCACGAGGACAAAACTGCCGCGATGGCTCAATCCGTGACGGCCCAAAGCTACTCCTCCCACAATCTAGCGATCGACATTGTGGCTCAACCATCTCTCGCCATCATGAACCCACAACAAACCCTTGTTATCGCACCACAGCAGCCGCCCCGTGTAACTGGAACCATCATGCCATCCGCTGGACTTGTAGCTAGGACCACCGCACCGGCCTCTGCCGCCGTCGTACCATCTCAAGGTCCCATGGCCGAATCTAGCCACCTTCATAGCTCCGCCGCCGAGCATGGTGGAACCTCACATCAAGGTGGGCTCACTACCACCGCCGACTTTGGCCCAATCTTAGAGCAACTTCAAGCATTCCCTCCATTGCCTCCACGCTCGACGCACGCTCCAGCCTACACATCCAATGAAACCCTAGCCCGTGTGCAATTGGGCATCACACATTTCTTTCCTCCCGATCCACAAAGTCAAGTAGACTTTAATCTGAGAGTTGACCAGCTAACTCAGAGAATGGACGACCAAAACAATTTGATGAGGCAATTCCTCAATCAAATAAACTTGGCTCAAAACCTTGGCCTTGGACAACAGGGCAAAGAGAGAAGGATGAGCGAACGCCCCGATCGGCAGTTCGGTGGGAACCAAGTAGGTCGAGCAAGAGTGAGCAGACAAGGAAATGCACAACAACACGATCAGCTCGCCGACATGTCGCAAGCATCCACAAGCTACACTCAGAGCAGGCGAAGTCTCCTATCCAGATTGAATTTAAGGACCAACGTGCACGATAGGTTAGGCCCACAACTTGGCATCCGTGCCCGCCTAGGCCCCTAAGGAGGTCAAACCGACAATCATCACAATGAGGACAGTGAAGAAATGTGCTATACTACTCTCTCTCGAAGAACCAATTCTCGTCACCAAGTTACAGAAAATTCCTCGCAAACGCAGTCCACCAACACGGCACCTAGGCAGTGCAACTGAGAAAGTCGACCCTTGAAAACCAATGAGGAAGTTAATCAGCCTCGCCCAAATCGTAAAGGTCATCAACGTGGCCGAACAGCCATGTGTGTCGAAGACGTTGAGATGCTTGTGAATAACCGACTTCGAGGCTTAAAGATTGGAGGAAATTTCGAAGATGCACTACGCATGGAGGTAGACCAAGCAAACTCCTCACCTTTCACCACTGAAATCAAGCAAGCTACTCCCCCGAAACGATTCTCAACGCCCTTTTTCACATGCTTCAATGGGGATTCCGATCCCGAAAGCCATCTGAAGTATTTCAAGAGCCTTATGATCCTATACAAAACTGAAGACGCGCTAATGTGCAAGGTCTTTGCAATGAATTTGCGAGGAGCAGCTCAAGACTGGTTTCACACCCTGCCATCCGGGTCGATTAGCAGCTTCAAGGAGCTTGCTTATGTCTTCACTAAAGAGTATACTTCTTATCGGACGATCAAGAAGAACCCTGACCATCTGTTCAACGTGCACAAGAAGTCCGATGAATCCCTCCAAGACTACATCAAGAGGTTCAAAGCGGAGAGGGCAAACATTGTAGGATGTGATGACCAAATTGCGTCCTCTGCCTTCAAGAGGGGGTTGCCAATTGAATGTGAGTTGTATCGCGAGCTGACCATCTCTCCCTGCCAAATATTGATAGAAGTCTTTGCTACAGCAGAGCACTACGCACTATGGGACGACGACCAGATTGCCGCGAAGAAGGCTAATCAAGCAGCTAAGCTGGCAAGCGAAGAGAACTGCAAGCGCAGATCACAGCCTTAGGAAGGTGCTCCAGCAACAGAGAGCTACACCAAGTTCACTATCCCGATACACTAGATCCTAGCCCAAGTAAATGACATGCCTTGGTTGAAGAAACCATCACCCTTAAAGGGAAACCTAACCAAGAAGGATAGCAGTAGATACTGCACATTCCATGAAGGGTATGCTCATTACACAAACGATTGCTTCGCCTGGAAAAGGTACCTCGAAGATCTAGTCAAAGACGGTTATTGCACGGAATTCATCTCAATGGGGGATATTCAACAAATCAAGGATTGTAACGCAACTAACAATGAGCCTCCACGAAAAAAGCCATATAGACCAACACGATCCTAGCTTACTCCAAGAGCCTGGGCTAACCACCAGGGGGCAGAAGAGAAAGATCAAGCAGGCGACTTTCGTCTTCCAAGCCGTCACTAGCTACCAAGTTATGGAAGACAGCCTTTCATCATCTTTCAATGGAAGGAAGTTCCAAGGCAATGAAATGCCCATCACCTCCAGGGACTATCCATGAAACTCTTCACCTATCAGCTAGGCTCTAAGCAGGCGGCCAAGCCTCCCTCACCTCCATTAAAGACAAGTTACTTTTAATGTTACTCATGCATAATCATCTTTTTGTTTAATAAAGTAATATAGTCACACAGACATCAACACAAGTTCAAGCTTTTCTTTCCAATGAAGTGTTCATAAAAGCAACGACACGTCTCCGGAAGTAGGCCAAACGAGCCACTCTCATCGACACGTCTCCGGGCGTAGGCCAAATAGGCCACTCTCATCGACACGTCTCCGGACGTAGGCCAAACCGGCCACACTTAACGACACGTCTCATGACGTAGGTCAAACGAGTCACACTCATCGACACGTCTCCTAACGTAGGCCAAACGGGCCACACTTATCGACACGTCTCCGGATGTAGGCCAAACGGGCCACTATCATCGACACGTCTCCGGACGTAGGCTAAACGGGTTATACACATCGACACGTCTCCGGACGTAAGCCAAACATGCCACTATCATCAACATGTCTCTGGATATAGGTCAAACATGCCACTATCATCGACACGTCTCCAGACGTATGCCAAACGGGCCACTATCATCGACACGTCCCTAGACGTAGGCTAAACGGGTCACACTCATCGACACTTCTCCGAACGTAGGCCAAACGAGCCACTTTCATCGACACGTCTCCAGACGTAGGCTAAACATGCCACAACTCATAAACACTCAAGCAATTCACAAGACACTATGCAAATTGAAGTTTTTATAAATTAAAAAAAAACAACTGAAATTTCCATAACAAAGTGATCAACTGGCCAAGTTCAACAAAAAGAAGATGGTCAAACAAGACCATTTATTCTAAATAGAGAGCAGACTACAAAAGCTGAAAAGAAATAAATGAGTCTTTATCTACTCCGAGATGCCAGCAGGAGATCCTTGATCTGCAGTCTCTTTCGCATCCGCTTGATCAACCACGCTCTCAGCAGCTCCACCTGCCTGATTCGCGATATCTTCTACCACCTCTTTTTTGAAGCAAGTGAAATGTTGCTTCCCTTTGTTTTTCCAAGGAAAGACTTGAGAAAAGACCAAGATCGCCAGCCTGACGGATTTGATCAACCAGCTCAACACAAATGGATGAACTTGACAGAAAGTTCATCTTGAGCAGATCAGGCATGCCTGCATCCCCTGTCGGGGTGGACTTGTCCACCTTGGGATTAGTCGCTGACGTTGCAGAAGAGCCTTCGACCCAGGCAGATGACTCTCTCGTATTCTTGGCCGCCGCCATCCTCACTCTAAATAAGCCAACGACGCTGAATCTACTCAACGCTTTATTGCTCATGACTCAAACTACTGGATCATGATGGTTGGGTAGATGAGAAGACCTCCCAGTTCGACCTCCATCTTTTAACTGGTGTAGACGACCGAACTTCGAAGAAGAATATCTGCATCTCATTGCCTCACAGCAGGTGAACTACATCTCGCACGGACTACTTTACAGAGCAGATCACGGTCTCCAAGCTTGTCTGCAGGAAGCTTGAGTGGAACATCCCGAATATTGCGCATATCGCCAATCTGATTGCTATCTGCACCAACGAGATGTTTAACCCTAGTTGACGACGGGGGAATAGCTTCTACTTGACTCTTCTCAACAGAAGGGATCCTTGGCTTCTTCCTTAATGGTGACACATCCTTCGCATGCGAAGTCGCAGCTTCATTTATTGAAGAATTGACATCAGCCTTCCTTCTTTACGGGTCCGAGAAAACACTCCTCCTACCCACCCAACAGATCACCAGAGACTGGACCATTCTGCTTCCATCCCTCAACACCTTGGGCAGGGGGCATACCACCAACTTTTTTTCGATACTCGCTCAACAGCAACCAGCGGCCACCGCCGCCAGTCACAACATCAACCAGCCTAGTCCCACCCAGCTGGTCCTCGCCGCGAAAAAGAGAAGACAAAGAAAATATATATGTGCTCGACTTATCTTAGGATGCACAGCAACTCCTCTCTTCGACAAGCAGTACAAATTCTCCAAGATCTTTCTCAAGCTAGAAAGTAGAGAAGTTAAGTTTGCGATGTGACACAAAGTGAGGAGCAGCCCTATATTTATACAAGTTGGACAACCCGGGTCAAGAAGGAATCGCAAACTCATTCCTACTAGGAATCCAACTCCAACAATAGTCAGAACTCTACATCAATTGGGAATCTGATCTGCAAAAGGAGTCCAACTCACAAAAGAAAGCCTAAACACAGTTGGAGAGTCCGAAAAAAATAATTTCATCTCCTACCTGCCACACAAGCACCACGCAGAAGCTGGAGGGCATTTGTAGGAGCAAATATTTTCGTCTCCAATGACAGCACGCCACGTGAAAAAGAAGATTATCTCTTAAATTAATTAATTGAACCAGTTTATCTGGCTAATTAGTTAATTGGGACAAATATCTTAATTAATATGATATTATCTTTATTTAATAAGATAATATCATTAATTCGGATATTATCCTAATAAAGATAAGATAATATCATTAATTCCGATATTATCCTAATAAAGAGAAGATAATATCATTAATTCAGATATTATTTTCATAAAAGGAGATAATATCATTTAATTCAGATATTATCTATGTAATAACCCAAAACAAAATATCTAAAAAGTAACGGAATATCTAAACATTAGGATTAATTTATTTTAGCAAAAAGACGATTTTGCCATCGCATATTTTAATAAGGGAAAAATTGACTTTTTGATCGAGAAGGAATTTGATAATTCCGCTTACGCCGTTGCGTAGAGCACGGTCAAACGAGTCCGTAGACACGGAGTAAACCCGAATCGGAGTTGTAACGAAGAAAATACGGTCAAAATACCGCGAAGGGCAAAACGGTAATTTGGACAAAAAGTCAGATTTTTATCTATTTCTCTCCCTCCTCCCCTCAGCTTTCTCTCTCCTCTCTCTCTCTCCTCCGGCGCGACGTCGTCCCCGCGCCTCCTCTCCTTCCGTTCAACACAGAGGCCACCACAGGGCAGGCCGATCTCCGGCACGGGTACCATCGGCTTCGTCTCGTCGCCGCCGTTCTTCCCCGACCTGTCGCCGCCTTGGGGCCGCCCGGAACTGGCCGAAAAATCAAGTTTTCCGACCGGTTTCACCCGATTTTCAAGCTCTTCGATCTCCTTCGTTTCTCCACCAAATCATTCGAGTAATGTATGGATTCTCACCTATTTTTCGTGTTCTAACTGATGGTTGGCTGGGTTTCGATCAATTTTGGCTCTAGAACACTCGATTTTCAACTTGAAAATAGGCCGAACTTCGGCCGCCATGATCGGCCGTTTCTGGCCACTTTTTGGGGGTTGTCTAAGAACAAAAGTGACTCCAAATGGGGTGTTTTACCTAGGATAGGAGTTTGGAGTCTTGGTTTCGAGATTTTTCGGCCACCCGGTATCGCTTTGGACACCCAAACTGCCCGCGCATGTGGCGGTGCGTGGGTGAGGTGGTGAAGTGATTCTATACAGTTTTGCGATCCTCATGTTGCCACGAGCGCATAGGATTTCGCGGATCTCGATTCGGAGTCCGTTTGAGCCCCAAACGGATTTTCCATATTGCGCGATCCTTAGGTGCAGTGTCGTCGAGTCATCGGATCGCACTCAATTTTGGAAATGTCGTACTACACGATTCCAGGATCGTGTAGGATTCGACGGATTGCGAATCGGAGTCCCGGATACTCCGAAATCGTGAACCCTGGGGCTAGGGTTTGGATTTTAAGCGATAACGCGATTTTGGCTAATCCGACCGTCCGTTTCGGATCAAACTCGCGGAACATGGTTCTTTCTCTGTGAGGAACCTTTAGAGAATCCCAGATTGGCCATCGGAGATCGTGGACCCCACGGGGTTCCGGATCGACCGGTCTGGCAGTTTATCGTTTAGTAAAGTTTCGGGTCTCCTAAGGCCGTTTTATTTGTCTGAAAAACTAAAGTGGGCATTGGAGTGACTTTTAAATGAGTGCGCGTATTCCTAGGAGCCGGGGGCAGGTGTTTAATTTAATTATTTTATTGAACAGTTTTATTAATTTAATCTTTATGGGTAATCAGGCACCAGAGGCCCGACAGAACCACAGGAGGGACCTTCAAGAGGTCCAGCTAGCTCGGACCAGCAGTGAGTGGACTCTCTTTCATAAATGATTTTATATAAATGATTTATATACATGAGTTTACATAAATGATTTTATATTGATTTTATATAATTCAGTTTTATAAATGAGTTTATATGAGCAAATTTCATTATTTGATTTTGAATAAGTTTTATCGAATGCTTTCCGAGCATGATTAGTACAGTAACAGTTCCCTAATTTTATGCTGCTTAGTTACACATGCTAAACAGATATAGAAAACAGAGTTTGAGGCTTATGTCAGATAAGATAGCAGCATGATTCTAGATTTCAGTTATTGATCAGACTTTTCTAAAAATAGTTTACTTTAAAACCACCACGTACCCATATTTATTTGGTGATTACCCACAGTCGGACCGATGTCTACGGACATCCAGTCTGATTTCAGTTTCGTCAGTGCACTTGACATTGCCTCACGAGTTTCGGGGACGCTCGGACCGTGAGTGCCAGGATTTGCGGCTCGGCAGACTTGGTGTCCCGAGACCTGCCAGGATTTGCGGCTCGGCTGACTCTGTGTCCCGAGACCTGCCAGGATTGCGGATCAGGCTGACTACGGTCCCCTGTATCTTGCCAGAGCGGCTCGA
>NC_047657.1:10387690-10433403 GCF_902201215.1 Prunus dulcis
GTCGACTTGGTGTCATCGAGACCTGCCGGCGGATCAGGCTGACCATAGTCCCCTGTATCCTGCCAGTTGAGGCTCGGATAGACTGCGTGTCGTCCGAGACCTGCCAGGGGAATTGACGGATTACAGGGGTACTTCTAGGTGGTAATTTTAAAGGAATTTCAGTGTTTTATGAAATTATTGTTTTCAGAAAATTTTATACCAGTTTTCTTAACATTCGTGCCCGTTTCATATATATATATACATATACATATACTCGTCGATTTAAATGCTTTATATATTTGAATACCGATGAACTTTAGGTTTACATGCATATTTATTTTGACTACGGGGGTTATTATGTTTATAAACTGATTTGAGAACATTATCTTTGTCCACTCACATTTTCAAACTTGTTTTTTGCCCCTAGGCTGTAGAAGTGCGCAGGCATCCACCACCGGGCCGCTCCTAGCTTCCGCACCACCAAGAAGCGTAGGATTTTATTGTAAAAGATTTTGAAAACTTGTAAATCTTTAGAAAATGCTCTGATATCTAGATTTAGTGGGGAATTTGATCTGGTGAATGCTTGGTTGTTTTATTCTGGCTGTTGGTGGAAAATTATTTGCTTGTTTAACAGGTGGAAGATTTTGGGATTGGTCAAAATACAGGGGAGACTCTGCCGAATTTTCGGCAGGAGTCCAAAGAAAGTTTTAATAGTAACTGTAGCAAGAAGGGTAAAATGGTCATTTGTGCCCGACAGTTGCCAGGTATCAGGCACGCACAGGGCTTGGTTCGAATCCCAAAGCGGAATTGGGATCAGGTCCTGTCAATCTAAGTCCGACCCGATCCCTACGAATTTGGATAGAGAATAAACTCAGCAAATTCTCTACGAAACCCTAGCCCCGAGGCTCCTATAAATAGACGACCTCATTCATCATTCAAGGTAGATCTAAACCTACTCCTAACACTCGAGAAAAATACCTGAAGCTCTCTTTCCCTCTCCACTCTCCATATTTTCTCCACACGTCTCCGGCCCACCGGTTCACACCATACATACAACTATGTACCCTTTTGCTTAGCTATTGTTTTCCTACAAACACTCAAACTAACTTAGGCATCGGAGGGCCTTTGGCCAACACCCCCCGGGTGTGGTCTATTTACTCCAATATTTTTTACAGGAATCGAGGAAGAGAGAGAAGGAAGATCGAAGGTTGAAGGATCTAGAAGCGAATATTCTCCCGCGAGATTATTTGCACAAACANNNTTATTTGCACAAACAACTTGCATGAATCCCTAGTTTATTTAATGCTTCCGCTCTTACTTTGATTTCATATTGGATATGACTTGCTAGGTGATTTATATTCTCAAAGTTTGGTTATAGAGTTTTTAGAAATCTCTACACAACACCATTCCCACAATATTCCCTACAATCCCTTGATATTGATTGTGACTCTTTATCTGTTGTTTCTCTCATGGCCAAGGTGTTTGACCAATCACACCTCCTTTTTTGTCTAATTGAAGATTGCAAGTTGCTGCTAAACCGTGATTATGTTTACAGGGACAAAATAGAGTTGCTGACCACCTTGCTAATTTGGGGTATGAATTACCTTTTGGGCTTCATAATTTTGAGTCAGCTCCGACTTCTATTTCGAAGATTTTATTGGACGATGTGATAAAAAGGGCCCTTGAAAGGGCTGTGATTTGTAAGTTTTTTTCTTCTAGTTTCGTCTTCACTTTGGCCTCCTTGTAATAAACAAAAAAATGGGACAACTGACAAATAATGTTTAGAGATATAATTTACTATGCATAGAGATAATGACAGTGAGATATGATAGCAAGATTAATGTACAGAAATAATCAATTTCGTAAACCTTATTATATTATATAAATAATTATGTTGGATTTGCAAAGCAGATCTATGCATGTGTTTTTGCTTGTAACCCTTCACGTAAATTAGATCAATTTAAAATATATTATTGCTCTTATAAAAAAAGAAAAAACTAATGATTCTCTTGATTTGTTTTTTCAATGCATTACTCATGTGTGTTATTGTATCCTTTTCGCACCATCCGGAAGAAACAGGACGGATATATATTCCTAGACTGAGGAGGGATTTAAATATATGAAAATGAAAACGAGACTTACCAAGTTTGGAGCTAGGAAAGCCTGTTTATACGGATTGATTGAAAGCTTGAGCAAGAATCTCGCACCAGGAAAAACTTCTGCAAGAAAAATCTGCACCAGATTTTAACAACAGTAAGGAAAAGCAAATGGGTAGAATTGAGGGAAGCCATACACATGGATTAGGTGCAAAATTTATGAATGAAGGTGGGAAACTTGATGTATGGCGATGACGAGAAATTATACAGTAGTATGGTAGTACCACGTCTCAATTGACAAGTGGTACTACAGTCCATTGAGCTTGCAACACATGGATGTACTAAATTTCTCTCTAACGACGTTTGTTTCTCCAAAACCTCCGTCTCTTACTTCTTTCTTTCTGCAATTTATCCATGAACGCATTGCATTTGCAGATCAAGTTTAGAGCACCCATTACCTGTCAAAGATTTTGAGAGAGAATAACAAAATTTCCAAAGGCCCATTAATTAGAGATCTATGAAGAAATTGAAGAACTTTGCCCGACAAATCCATTACCCACAATCTTTGTTGGTATATCACACCATCATTTCACGCATATTCATTACTCAAGAAAGACCCATCAAAGATCATGGGTTGATTATGGTTGATTCCTAAAATAAAATAAAAATTATGGGCTGAAAAACACCTTCCCTTGGAGAAAGAATATAAAAAAATCTAACAAATTTGGCAATGTTTAGTGAGAGTTTGGGTCAAATAAATCAACCGCTAAAAGAAATAATCTTGGCTTCTTGCATCATGTAACTCCATTGTTTTGCATCGAAGCTTTACAGAGATTTTTAATTTTCTTTTTCCTCTTCTTATTAATATTATTATTCTCTTATCTGATCGGCACTTTCAAACTTTTTTTTTTTGACAATGTCAGCGCCTTCAAACTCGAGTTCAGTCTAGGAAGAATAACAAAGAAATGGAGGATTGGAGAGGACAAATGTTGTCACGGAGAAATTTATTACCATCCACATGTTGCAAGTTCAATAGAACGTAGTACCATGTGTCAATTACTACGTGGTACAATACCGTATTACCGTACTACTGTATAATTTCTCAGCGATAACATAGTAGCATTCAGACACGTGGCTTGCTAAGCATTAGAAAGTTGCCACTTCACCCATATATTTGGCATTCAGTAATTTCACTCAAGATTATAATTTAGGCAAAATATCATTTTTCATCCTTGTAATTTCCATGTTTTACTACTTCGATCTCTGTAGTTTCAATTCGTTAATTTTGTTTATATAATTTTGAATCCCTCATAATTCAAAGACACGTTACAACCAAGCACATCATGAGCATCGTCGTTGCAAGGCCTATGCATTGTCATCTCAGCGCCCCATAATATTGTTTGTCATTCATATTACAGTTTAGCCAAAACTTAAAAAATATAAATAAATAAATTCAATTTGTATACCAAAAAAAAAATAGAATTCATTCATGCATATCAGGGATGGGCAAGTCAGAAATGAGTTGTAAACTTGTATAAAATAGCTACCTTTCTTTTTCTTTGATTCCTATTTTGGACGATGATAGATTAGTTCGGGCCTTGCTACGAAGTGTTCTTTAGTAGTTTTTTAAAGGGTTTTCGACCGAAATGGTCCCTAACTATTGCTCCAATATTATTTTGGTCAATCAATAAAAATTTTTATTCCAATAGTCCTTCAACTCTTCATTTAGCATCAAACCTGTTGGTAACTGAAACCAAAACTTAAAGGATACTCTGTATATTGAAAGCTGAAGACTCTTTTATATTAAAACAAAACAAGCTTACAACTTAAATGGAAGCAAAGAAAACAAATTCTAACTGCACTATAACCACTAACACAACTAGTGTAGATTTTGTGGACATAACAACTCTAAACAACGGAAGCAAATTGTGATCGCGTTGAGCAGACTCAACCACATCCCCTACATGCTAGGACTCTAGCTTGACTTGGTCTCTATGTTACCAGGACAGCATTAGTTAATTAAAAACATAACTAAACATAACTAAATAACTCTTAACAAAACCGGTCCTACTATCAAATATTTCGTGAAATCGAGAGGCAAAAAAGTAAAATATTATTTAAAAAATTAAAAATTAAAAACTGAAATGCCCAATCATCTAAAACCCCAACGAAAAAAAAATCCCTGACTTCCCTTTCCTCAGCAAGCATGCACAGTTGCTTCCATGGCTTCCACAAAAAATCTAACTCAAACCCATCACAATCTTCTACCCATTCACTCCCACTCAAATCAAACCCATGATCATCTCCTTGTCTCTCTACCATCATCTCTTGCTGCTACTGCGATTCCAAGTAATGGGCTTCAACCAATCCCTCTTTCATTTCGGCAGAACCCACTCCCAAATTCTCTGCAAGCATTGTCTTGTTTTGCTGCTCTTCAAATTATTGTGCTGGACTTTGGCACAACGCAGAGGTAAGCTTACATTTGTTTTCGTTATTTATTTATTGATGGAGAGTTAATGTATTTGCAAAAGCTAATGCAAATTAGCCTTCAAATTTCATTCACCTCTAGTGGTGTGCAATTTGTGGGATGACATTACTTATCCTGCTCTTCTGAGAGAGAGGGAGATAGAGAGAGAGAGAGAGAGAGGTGCGGCTGCAGGTTAGGCAAATTGGCGTGGGGTGGTGGCTAGGATTTTTTGTGAGGACTGTTAATAGGGCGGGCCAAATAGGGGGGATAAGGAAATTGGGGTTTGTTTTTTTTGTTGATAAAAAGTCCAATTTACCCTTAAAATTTGAGCATGTGATCCAATTTAACAGAAAATGTAACAGAAGAATCAATTTGACACAAAATAGAAAGTTGAAGGACTTGAAATAAAAAATGGAAGTTTTAGTAATATACTCAAAATAAGAGCTGAAATTATTTTAAAAAAACCCTACATGAAATGCATTTTAGAAACATACCTAAAAACTATTTATTGCATACAAAATGAGTGTTGAATTTCCTATAAATTACATGATTGCCACTAACTAACTTAAAAGTAACCAAATACAAAAAACACCAAAAAATGCCCAACCCATATTTTTTTTAAAAACCCAAACTTAAGTATAAAAAAGAATACGAAAACCAAGGGCATGTCCCCACGGCCCTTCCTTTTCCACCGAATCTTTGCAAATCATGTCATAGAAGGACATTATTAATATCATGTCATACAAGTACATTGTTAATACAATTTCATAGAAAAACATTGTTAATACCATTTCATAAAAAAAACATTGTTAATACCATTTCATACCAAAAAAAAAAAACCATTGTTAATACAATTTCATACAAAAAATATTGTTAATAACATTTCATATAAAAAACCCAAAAAAGCCCAGCAAGACATCCGATATCCTTTGCAGAATCCACCTCCAATTGTCTATAGTTTGACCAGATACAATCGCAAAGGCAAGAGGAAATACCTTTACAAGAAAAAAAAAAGTACATTATTAATACTATGTCATAAAACTATATTCATAGTAAAAATCACATTCTGCATATCATAAACTTCAAGTGCACATCTATATATAGAGCAAAATATAGAGCATGCTTTGTTACTGAAAATCTGTTAATACTATCTCATAGAAGTACATTATTAATACTATGTCATAGAAATCAACTTACTTGCAGGGTATGAACATTATAACAACTGTTCATACCACTTACTGGAAGTTAACAACTACATTATTTTATTTGCATAATAGGTACGATAAAAGTTTACAACTCCATACCACTCAAAATCAACTACATCATTGCATTTGCATAATTAATTGATCCTTCATCACTCTACGTACCATAAACATTGAATCGGAGTGGCTCCCACACATACTTCTCATCATCATTGTGCTTCGTGGTAACAATGACCTTATCTGCAACAAGATAAGCACCAACAGCCAAGACTTCCATAAATTCCTTGGTGCCACCCTTGCAATGGTACCAAGGTTGTTCACCAAATCTAACAACAAGAAATAAGAAAAAAATAATTAAGCATAATAGAATAATTGGAACAACATAGATAACAATCATAAGCCCAAGGCACATAACTGATAAGGTGAAATAGTATACAGAATTTGAATAGTATGTCATTTCACTACAAACTACAGGGATAATATGAAACCATTCACTCCCCGCGTCAAAATTTCAATAGATATATGCTGAACCAATAAGAGAATAACATAGATTTTCTAAATTGAACTAAGAAATCCATATTCATAATTCAACAGGGCAGAAAAAGCAAAGAAACTCCATATAGTAGATCAATAGAGGAAAATAAAAAGAGGATATCTTGTTTTTCATTCAATAGTAAGCTTTGTGGGTTAAGTCACAGCGCATGGTGCTACACTCGGGGTTAGAGATGCATATTTAGCAAGCATTTCATACCAAAAATAGCCAATTTGATCATCCAAGAAATTAATATAGGTCTTTGCAGTCATCAAATAAGTTCATGTGTATAACAGATTCTAGAAACTTATTGTTTCAAATGAGGAATTGGTTTGATTTCAAAACGCAAAAAGCAATTCCTTATAGCTAAATCTTACAGCCAAATCAAAATGACTAATGTTACTACATCAAACATGAAACAAGTGAGCCAGCCTCACACACTTGGATACAAGCTCCTGCAGGGATTAAACTGAACAACAACTCCAGATGAGAGACAACAATGCATGAATTTTCTGCCAACACATATAACCAATTCAAAATCAACCAACACCAGATAGCAAACTAAAATTCAGAAAACACCTTCAAATTGTTTTTTTAATCCATTTTCCACATTTAAACCAAAGATAGAGAAAAAGAGAAAAATCAAATCAAATAGGCAATGCGATGTCGCCACCTCCGTGGCTGTAACCTCTGTTACTACCACTGCCGCTTCCACAAGACTGGGCCTCGTTGACGGTGATGTTACAGTCGTCGAAGTTCTAGTCGTTCATGCCTTCGATCGCGTCCCTCATGGCCTTCTCGTTGCTGAAGGTGACGAAGCCGAAGCTGAAGCTGAAGCCCCTGGACCTCCCGGTCTCGCAATCGTTGATGATCTGGAAACACAAAAAGAAACCAAATCAAATCAAATCCGTCCATCAAAACCAAAACGCCAAAGTATAATCAAACAAATACACAATAATAAACAAAAATGAAAAGGAATTATCGATCTTCAATCTTTGGGAGAGAAAGATCAAGTAACATAGAGAAACAGAAGATCGAGTAGCAGAGAGAGAACATGGGTCAAACGGCCCTTCGATTCGATGATCTCACCAACGGAGAAAAGGCCCTCAACAGCGCATCATTGTCGGTGGCCCAGGAGAGCCCTCCGACGAAGCTTAGAATGATGAGGTTGAACAAAAACGGAGGTGGAAGAACAAAAATTGAAAATTGGGGTTGAAGATGAAGATGAGAGACTGGAGATCGTGAAATGAGTTCTGATCTGGTGTTGATTAATTCCAATTTTATGTTAAAAGGGTAATAAAGGTATTTCATCTTAATACAGCTGTTAATTTTTGGGTTTATTTTGGGTGTGTTTATACACATTAAATAGTATAGGGTATTTGCATAGTTTTATGTCTAGGAATGGGTATTTAACTAATTTTCTAATGAAAAATTTATGGTCCTTTTGATAACCATTTCAATTTTATTTTTTATTTTTTATATTTTTTGTGTTGGAGTATAGAGGAAAATGAGAGTGATAATGGGAGTAAGGATGAAATTGAGAAGAGGATGAGAATGGAGAATGGGAGGGATGAGTAACAAAAGTGAAAACAATTTCAAATATATTTCAGTTTTTAGTTTTTGTTTTTACTTTTGTTACTCATCCCTCACATCCTCCCTTTTAGTCTCATCTCCACTCTCATTCTAAACTTTCATTCTCCCTCTTTTTTCTCTATACTCTAGCACAAAAAATAAAAACTAAAAACTAAAGTTGAAATGATTATCAAACGGGCTGATTGACCAAAATGATACTTGAGCAATAATTGAGGGACCTTTTCAGTTGAAAACCATTTTTAAAAAATCTTTTTGTGTTCATTCCACGTGGTGACCATAAAGAAAAAGGGAAACGCATATATACCATCGTATACCAAGTTTTTAAAGTGAGAGATTCCCTGACCCAAAAAGGATTACCAGCTGTGTAAATACACTTGAAAGTTGAAAAGACATTTTACACTAATTTTCCTCACTTGCAATGCAAGGACAAAGTTTTTAGGCCTATTTCCTTCCAAGGTTAATCCGGTTTTCCCCAGGTAACAAACAAGAAAAGAAGATTTATTGCTTTCTCATTCATGTCGGCTTTCGCAAACTCAGTTTCAGACGAAATGTCAAAGATTAACTTTGTTCAACACTGAACAATTACAGCCAAACCAGAAGGACCCTGAAGCTATTCAACAACTCAATTATGGTTTTATTCATAGATGTGATCAATACCACAAGCAAAGAGATGTGCGGCAAATCAAAACGCATATTGCACCCAAGAGCTGCTAATAATAATTTTTTTTAAATTTCCCATCAACATTGACCAACCAAATCAAGCTGGCAAGTCAACGTTGACTTTATAATAAAACTAAAACAATGTGGAGTCATTCTATAGTGAGGGTTTCATATAAAGTTGTTCGATGTGATTTTATCTCTCAACAGTTAGATTTATTTAATTAATTTAATTAATTAAATACTGAAAAGATAATATCTCATCTAAGGACCTTAAATAAAGCCCGCACTATAGCATTCTTGAAGAAATCAATGTGATTCCTCGACGTGAATCGCTTTGAATCAAAATATTCTAAGTAGGCAAGTGAAATGGTAAAACTTGGCCCTCTGCTCGGCCCAAGCTTAAAATTTCAGCCTGAGAGTTTGGGCTTGGTTGATGCTGAAAATATTTATTATATTTTTGCATTTCACTATGGGCTTTTGCTTGATATGCATATGAGGCCGATCTATAATTAATTAGTTTCAGGCTTCTCTAGATTCCACCATCCAGCCCATTCAACATTAAGGCTAGGTCCAGCTTCTATAAAGGGTATTCGTGTCAATTCTGATTTAAAATCAACACGTGTGGCCACACAACTCTACCAAATGTTATTCTTCTATGTTTCTCCAATGTATACACGATATGCCCAATATAGGGAAACACTTTTCATTGTGTCAGTATGTGATTAGCCGGGATAGCAAAACAGTGTTATTCTCCTTTCATACAAATTTTTCTACCCAATATGAAGTATACGTGTTATTATTCGTGTAAACTTGTAACATCATATTGACATGCCACATTCGTTGCATCACTCAATAATTTCCTGCAACTCATCATTCTCAAATTAATTTGAGCCTTATAGTATTCCCCATCCTCAGCCAGCAGCTTCCAATCCCAGAGAGAGTAAAGAAGATAGTTTCCTATTCATGCAACAGTTCATATTGATACCTTCCTACCAGTTGAGATTTTAGGTCCCCATGAATTTAGCAGCAACACACAAATTATATGTTTCCAACCAACACTCTAAAACTCTCATTAGTTCTTAATAAAAAGCAAAAAAAATAAAAAAGGTCTCTTCAGTCTTGGTGCACATCTTCTGAAAAAGAAGCAAGAATTTCCTTGAGCTGCTTGTTGTAAACGAAGGGTCTTTCCATTTGAACAAGGTGGCCTGCCTCCTCTATAGACTGCAGTTTTGCGCTGCCTCCTAATTGTCTGTAAATATCAGAGTTTCAAATTCATTATATGTCAAGTCTAAAAGATTTCAGTCACTATCACAAGTTCAATTAGTTCAGCCAGTTATTGTTTTGCATCGAAGTCAAGGTCAACAAAGGTATTTGAACCCATTCCAGAAGGTAGAATAACATACATTCTTAGGTTCCTAGCTGTTTCCATGTTCAAAATTTTGTCATTCTCTCCCCACAAAAGATGCACTCTCTGCAAGAAAATGAATCATTAGCCTATTAAAGAAATACGAGTACTGCTATGCTCGCTTCGCTAATATTTTATCAACAAAAAAAATATGACAGTTTTCGTTTATTCAATAAGTGTCTACTAACATACAGAGTATCAACATGGTTCTAACTCAATAGGAAAAGACTCATCTATCCCTAATTTTAATGAAAACATTGACAGAAGTAACGGTGGGACTAGTAATCCAAACGAAACTAAAGTTAAAGAATCTTGAGTACCATTTTGAAAATTGAGATATTCAAATGCAAATCCGGTCAAAATTAGGGAACTAATAAAATGATTAACCCAAACTTCAAGTTATTTGGAGGCAAGCTCAAAAGCAACAAACCTGTGGAAAATCAGCAATAGTAAAGTCCTTGTCATCAACTACCAACGCCCCTAGAAGTTCTTCCTTCTCCTTTCTGTTGCCAAACATAACCTGCAACCATTCATGGATCATTGAAATGTTTTAGACTACCAGACCATTTGCCCGAAAATATTTTTACTAATAAATGATTAATTAAAAGCTTTACCTCAAAGCAATCTTTGTAAATCCAATCAGGGAGATAAGGAAACTTGTAAGCAGCAATTTCAAACATATTTCTCACACCTTTGACCGAGTCAGGAAGCAAGTAATCAGGCCAACATTTGAACCCAAGTCTCTCAAGAGAAGCATCACTGATGGATCTGGTCAAAGCCAAAACTGAACCAGTCACCACAATGGACTCAACCAAATTGGGGTGCAACTCAGCCATTTTGAACCCAACCATCCCACCATAGCTCAACCCCACCAAGGTGCACCTCTCCACCCCCATCTTCCTCAAACCCTTGGCCACACACTCAGCTTGAAACTCCGGTGACCTATCTAATTTATCTGTGATGGATCCCCCGAAGAAGAGAAAGTCCGGGACATAAACGGCGTATTTTTTGGCCAAAGAGAGCACTTGAAGTTGCCATGTGAAAATACCATCCATTGCAAAGCCATGAAGGAACACCACGGCTGGCTTCGATTTCTTTGGTGTGTTTTCAATTTTGTTGGGGATATTACTAGAGACCCAGAAGTTCATGATCGTTCCTGGCTCTATTTCGACAGTTTGGGGTCTCACCCCAACTAGTTTCATAATTCCATGCAGAATAAACTTGTATACTGAAAAAATGTTCACCATCTCTCTCTCTCTCTCTCTCTCTCTCTCTCTCTCTCTGGTGCACACAAATACAGACCAAACGCGGTGTTAACTTCATAAGACTTATTGGCAGCTGGCATATGTAAGGGCAACGTCTACGGTTGACCTAGAGCACCGATGCACCAATTTTTCAAAATTGCCACAGCAGGTAGCAGGTAATATTATATATATTATATTTCAAAAACAAAAAGAAATAAAAAGAAATAGAAAAGAAATAGAAAAGATTATGGTGGTGCTCTCCACACCTTAACATATCTATCCATCTCAACCCTAATCCCTAATTTCATTTGAGATTTGTTTTTCTGAAACAAAAAAGCTTCTCTTTTATCACTCTCTCAACGTCGACCAAAAATCCACCCATCTCAACTGCCAACTCCTCTATTTCTCGACGACAATGACTGAGTCTTCCTCCCATTTACAGATTGCTCAACTCTCTTCTCTCTTGATAGTGACGTCTTGATGCAAACTGCACGCGCCATCTTCGATCTCGTCTTAGCCCAAGTATGATATGTTATTGCTGTATTTTCAAATCTTGGACCTCATCTCATCACCCTCTAGCAAATATCATTTTTCTTGATTTTGTTTTTGGTTTTTATTCTCTTGTATTTCTTGTTGAGCCTAATATTTTCTACATTTAATATTCTGCTGTAGTTTTTGAGTTGAATAACTCTCAAGATCCACTACGTATGAAATTTTAGATTGAAATTCCAATTTTTGGTGGGTCGGTTTCAATATCTATAAATTGTTTCTTTATTGAACTTTATACTAGTGTTTAAATTATATAATGATGATTTTCTTATAATTTTTGAAATTTCTATTGAATATGTTAATTACCTTTTCCAAGGTCCACTTAACAAGCTTAGATTTTTAGGTATTTCTTGTCAAAATTTCGTGAACTTTATTTGATTAGAGGGAGTATGCTGAGCGAAGGACTACCAAGAATGACTCATATTGGTCCCAACAATGCTTCTCAGGGTGCCTTGAGTGTGCATGACGGGTTCTCTTTTGGGCTATTACTTAACCTGCTCGTGTTCTTGTGCAGGGTGCCTTGAGTTTATATTTATTTTTATGTTTGTCGTTCTCAGTTGTTTTGCTAGCCTTTGGTGTCTTTGGCTGATGCTTTAATGAAGCAAGCTTGAATGACCAAAAAAATAAAATATATATAGCTAGAAATATGAAGAAGAAAAAAATTTTGTTTGGTTTGTTAGTGTTGGTTTTTATTTTGGGGAATGATTAGAGATTGTTTTAGTTGGTTTTGGAATCTCTGAATTTTGGATTGTTTGATTTTGGAGATTTTTTTATATTTTTTTATTTTTTTACAAGTATATGGTGCATATGCTTATATATGCCCATATCTATCACATGTAATTTGGTTGTGTTTACATAATCTTCAAAGAGGTTTTACCTGAAATTGGAAATGGTTTCTGCACAAGGTATTGAGCAATTTTCTTTTATCATTTCCTTTCCGTTATTATTTAGTTTCCATGTTTTTGTGATTAATTGAATAATACATCTTTCATCTATTTATCTATGCAATGATTTTAATGGTTTCAGTTCTTGATTAAAGAATGAAAATGCCATTAAAAATGCAATTTGCAATGTATTAAGTTATTTCCGTATGCAATTACTAGCTCCCTGTCTGGTAATTGCGAGGAATCACCTTCTATGAGTTTAGTCACTAATAACATCGGGAAGTGCAGATGAGGGTGTGCGGCGGTCAATTTGATAAATGTCCAAAAATGTCTCTCAAATAATTTCAAATTTTCAAACTGGAGCCGCTAATTACGTGCAAAATGGCCATGGCATGCGGGTAACCGATTCTTATTTTTATTATATATATATATTTATATATTTGTAAATACACAATGAAAAAATAAAAAAGAAATCGCATTGAAAACATGAAGAAAAAAATTCGATTAATAATTGGTCGATTTTACAAAGAAGTATTTATATGATCATATGCTTGTGTATGATAGTGTTCTTTTGCTTAGCAATAATATGTTATATTATATGCAAAAAAAAAAAAAAGTACTATACTTTAAATTAAGAATCAATTTTATAAAAATATATATTCTTAGATTTTATATTATTATTTGCAAATATAAACTATACTTTAAACTAAGAACAAGTTTTTAAAAATCTATATTCTTAGATTTTAAAATATTTGGTGAAATAACATTTGTATATATTTTTTTTATGTATGTTATGCACACAAAATTGTCAATGAACAAGATATATATTTTATAAATGGTAATCAAGATGTTATCCTTATTACTTAAAATTGAAATTTAATAACCACAAATAAATAAATATTTGACATGTAAAAATATAATGTTTTACTAACTACTTTTGGAAACTTTAGATCATTCTATTATTTTTCCTAATTTTGTTCATACCTAATATTTTTATATTTTACTAAAATATTTGATTTTTCATTTATAGAAATCATTTACATCCTAGTTACTGGTGGAAAAAAAACATGGAACAAATTTTTTAATCCTTATTATTATTATTATTTTAATCTAAATATATTTAAAAATTTATGTTTATTGTAATTTTCTTTTAATTTATGTTGTTTTTTTTTCAGTTAATTACATTCTTACTTTAAGTTTTCATATACATAAACATCAACCCAAAAGAGAAATTAATAAATAATAAAAAACTAGCCTGCTATTCGTATCCATTAAATCAAATCAAAGGAGAAATAAATAATATATATATAAAAACATGCCTTTCGTCCTTTTTTTAAAGCCCACGTTGGTTGTCAGCTTTTTTGGTTTGTTTTTTATCTTTATTCCTTCACCGGTTGTATACGTTGGTGGGATTCAATTTCAGTGTTTGTTAAGAGCCATAGATTCAAAGTGATCTAATGGCTGAAATTTGGGCGCATCCATGCTCCGAGTGCATAGTAGAATTTTTGATGTGAATAATTCCCATGATCTTTTGTTTATTTTGAAAGGACAACTGACAGATAATGTTTAGAGATATAATCTACTGTGCATAGAGATCTGGACTGGATAGCAACATTAATGTAAAGATATAATCAATTTCATAAACCTTATTATATTATATAAATAAGAGTCCCGATCTGGTTTTAAAAAATTTCTTAAAAGGAGTGCAAGAGTGAGTGAACCGTTGAATTTACATCCAACGGTGAGTGACCACAAATCGCTTGGACTCTTAGGCCCTGTTTGGCATGCCTCACTAAGCCTCACTGGACTGGACTGGGTTAAATAGTCCTTAAAACCTATGTTTGGTAAGGGAGGGGATTAAGTTAAATGAGATTATATAGTCCAATGGGAAAAAAAAACGTTGGACTCGCTTGTTTAATATAGCGAGCCGAAAACTGAGTTCGCAAAATAGCGAGGATGCTATTTTGAACACACAGTCCGGCTGAATACCACCTCTACCATCAAACACACGAGCCCGAAACATCAAACATACCACCATCACCACGATGCCACAACCATCAGACCACCACCATCAAACACATAACCAGCCACCACATACCCAATCGAACCATCACCATCCCCCAATTAGTCAATCAAACCATCATCACCAGCCACCACATACCCAGTTAAACCACCAGCACTACCCAATCGAACCACCACAACCATTAATTAGTGGAACTAGAGAGAGAGAGAGAGAGAGAGAGAGAGAGGGGGAGTTGATGGGTGAATCTGTAGTGGCATGAAGAGAGAGTCAGAAGGAGGGAAGGAAGAAGAAAAGATAAAGGAAAGAATATGAAGAATGAAACAAAGAAAAACAGAAATGGCCTGGGAATGGAAAGAAGAAGAGAGGATGAAGGAAGGAAAAAAAAAAAAAAAAAAACGGGCTTGGGAAGAAAAGACAGAGGAGAGAAGATGAAGGAAGAAATGGGGGAAAAAAGGGGCAGAGAAGAAAAGAAATAAGAAAAGACAAAGAAGAAAAGATAAAGAAGAAAAAACAAAGGAGAGAAGAGTATGGATGAAGAAAAATAAAAAGAAATGTGACAGTTTCAGCCTTTCAAAAATATTAGAATTTTATTTATTTTTAGGCTAAAATTCTTAATTAAAATTTAAAAATTTAAAAAAATTATTATTTTTAGTCCAACACAACACCAAACATAAGTCTTCACTATTTTCACAATCCAGTTTTTTAGTCCGACGCAACACCAAACGTAGGTCAGTACTTAATCCAGCTTAATCCAATCCGAGCTAATCCAAGACAGTCCTAGGATTTAGTCCGGTCCATAACAGTCCGCCGTACCAAACGACCCCTTATAGTCCAAGAGATTATGACTGATATAAATAATTATGTTTGATTTGCAAAGCATATCTATGCATGTGTTTTTGCTCGTAGAATGTCAACCACATCAATGAGATGGATAAAATGGTCAAGACAATGAGTTCGCTTGGTACAGTTAAGTTTGAACTCTTTTACGTAAATTAGATCAATTTAAAGTAGATTATCGTTCGTATAAAAAAAGAAAAACTAATGATTTTCTTGATTTGTTTTTCAATGCATGACTCATGTGTGCTATTGTATGTTTTTCGCACCATCTGGAAGAAACATGACGGATATATATTCCTAGACTGAGGAGGGATTTAAATATATAAAAAATTAAAAACTGAAATGCCTAATCATCGAAAAACCCCAACCAAAAAAAAAAATAAAAATTCCGACTTTCCCTTCCTCAGCAAGCACGCATAGTGGCCAATCCTGGCCCATTATTCAAAGGGGCCCCAAATTTTTTATTATTATAATAAGTGTTATATTATATTATTATAAATTAATTTAATATTTTTTCATAATTTTTAGGAATAGGATATTGAGATTAATCTGAAATTTTGGAACAAAGAATTCAGTGGCGGATCCAGGATTGGAAAGCCAATTGGGCGGAATTTATATACTAAACTCGACGGTACGAATAAATTTCATTAATAATCAGAAAAAGATACACCTAGTCAAGGGGGACATAATAAGCCTTACCCTCAAATACATCTATACATAAATACAAGCTTAACAACAAAAACAAAAACCACAAGTAAATGTAATACAAAACATCACTAGTTAAATCTAAAATTTTATCACGCGAGACTTAGAAGTCTTAAATTCCTCAATTATTGATGCATTAGTGATATTATTAGCAAACTCTCTTTCAATGTGGAGGTCATGCAATCAGCAAGAAACTCTTCAGCTATGGTGCTTCGAAGCCGATTCTTAATAATTCTCACACATGAAAAAGCTCGTTCCATTGTTGCTGTAGAAACGGGAAGAGTCAACACTAACCGAATCAACCTGTTGATCAAACAATAGTTCTCTACCAAACTTGTTTCCACTAATTGTTGACATAAATGAGGAAGAGTGTTGGTTTCCTTAAAGCAAGGAAGGCGATGTACATCATTTTGAAAATACCTCAATTCTATTTCCAAATCTTTCAACTCATTTGGAAGGAAATCAACAGGATAGAATTTCTCAGCAAGTTTACATATATGCTCAATATTGAATGACTTGAATGAATTACGAGGATCCAATGTTGAGCTAAGAATAAGAAGTTCAATTGTTTGCTCTGGAAATCTGTCATTTAACTCACTTAACATGCAATCTATAACATCATTGAATACATCAACGCGATAGTAATGCTCAAATGTAATAAAATCTTTTTGTTGACAAGAACGATGTGTGCTCGTCATATAACGAACACCCATATCAGGAACATCAACATCATGTAGTTCACAAAATGATACCACACTATAGAATAAATCATTCCAGCCATGTACCCTCATATCTTGAAGCTGCATTTTTGTGTTTTCAACAAAATTTAAAGCACTTACAATGCCTTGAGTTTTGGTCTGAAATACTTGACAAAGAAAATTGGTCAATCCTAAATTTTATCCATCAAAACCAATGAAAACACAAACTCAAAAGACATCATAGCAATATAGTTACTCTCAGCATCGCCACGAAATTGTTGGTTAGGTCCATGATCACTGATCTCTTGAATAAGTAATTTAGTCTCTTTAAATAAACACATCAAACTTGTAATAGAGGCATAATGAGAGCCCCAACGAGTGGCTCCAGCTCGTTTCAAACTACGAGCTTGATTAAGTCCTCTACCTGTCTCAAGTTCTCCAGAATCCAACCACCCATTGAGTTTAACTTTTCTAATTAAGTTTAACTCACTACGGCGCTTAGCAGAAGTATTAACAAAATTCACAATGTTAGTCAACATTAAAAAAAAACCTCCATAAAACTTTCACATCTTTAGCTGCACCATTTAATGCCAATTGCAAGCGATGAGCAAAGCAATGCACATAATATGCATATGGACAATCTTGAAGAAATAATGCTTGTAAGCCATTCCATGAACCACGCATATTACTAGCACCATCATACCCTTGACCACGCATGTTTTCCACTAGAATGTCGTTATTACCAAGCACTTTGCATATCTCTTTTTTAAGAGTCAAGGCATTAGTGTCTACAACACTCACAATATCGAAGAAGCGCTCACGAATAAATTTATCACAATCAACAAATCTTAGAATAATAGCCATTTGTTCCTTACCGGATTCATCAAGTGATTCATCAACTAGAATACAAAATTTGTTCTTCCCAAGTTCCTTACAAATTGCCTTCCTCACCTTGTTAGCAAAAATATGTAAGATTTGCTTTTGTATGTCATGCGCAATGTATTGAGCATTTTGGAGGAGCCTTATCAAGGACAACTTTCTCAACTTCTATATTCATTCTTGCAAAAGACTTTATGATCCCGATTAGATGAGTCAACAGATTCATCATGGCCCTGAAAAGCCAATGCTTGATTTGCAAGATACCTAATGCCCTCTATTGTGGTCGTAAGTCGTAATCGATTTTCCATCACTTGTTGCTTTGATTGCTTTTCTACCACTTTTTCAATATGAAGAGATGGAGTTTTTAAGCTAATCCACTTTTGCATAGCAAGATGATGGGGTGAATTTAACTTGCCTACATGATGTTGAAATGCCCATTGATTCTCACCCATTCTCTTCCATTTTTGACACCCATCAACAATAAAGGTTGGGTGTGACTGATTCATGTCAAAAATGAAACAAGGAAAACAAAATACTTTATTCTTATCAACTGAATACTCAAGCCAAGTGAATTGACCAAACCACTTTTTATTAAATCGACGAAAGTCCCGCCCTTCTAAGTGGCTTGGATAATCTTCTAACTCGAGTTGACATGGTCCTAAAAAAATATATGCTGTTCGCACATTATCTTGTTCATTCACCGGATATTTGCATATTAGACGATGTAATCCAGGATCACGCTCAAGATAATTGATATTAAAATCATGATAATCATCTACTCTTTCAGATTCAATTCTTTCAACTTGAGGCTTGATAATGGGACACTCGGGAAGATTTTGCCCATCACATATTGGAATAGATAAAGAAGAGCTAGAAGGCAATGTACTAGATGATGACCCATCATTCTTTTTCTTAAAAAAAGCGAACAAGTTTTTTGTTCTCTTGGGATTCCGATTGTGATCCGACATAATCAAAGATAACCTATGAATAACATATAAAATAAATAATTTAAATCAAACATACCAACAAAAAATCAAATTTTTTTTAATAATAATAGCATCTCAACAATATCAAACAAAGAACAAATCAAACATTGAAACATCTCAACAAAATTTCTAAAATCAAAGCCCTAATTAATTTCAACAAAATCACAAAATTATAATTCAATCTCTACATAAACCCTAGAATATTGAATTTTAAATTAAAACTATAATTAAAGATATATAGAAAATGAGAGAATTAGAAATTACTTCTTGTTGTTGAAAGAAGAGGACAAGATTTTGCCAAGTCGCCCACTGCCCGGCCAATATAATAGTAAGATGCAGAAAATAAAAAGGGCAAAAGGAAGCTGTTGTTTTCGTCGGGTCTGTAGAATGGAAGAGAGAAAAGCTATGCCAAAAGAAAAGACAAAAGTTGGGACCACTTTGAAGTTGGATGGGGGTGTGTGTACATTGGGTTAGCTTTTTAAGTTTTTAAACTTGGGCTGCCCATATAACATATATAGGTTTTTAAATAATAATAAAAACTTTGGATGGGCGGCACCCACCCTGCCCTTTACACAGATCCGCCACTGAAAGGATCCATGACGAGAGTTTTAAAAGAAATTCTTTGATATTGGCTTGACTTGCATTCTTGAAATTCTTTGACTCACTAGTATAGGATCCATAGTTGGACATTTATTTTCATTATTTAGGAATATGGAAGACATTGCTCAAAGTCTAAAAATATTTTCGAATAAATACTTTCTCAAAAAACCCAATGCTTAGTTGATAAAACAAGAAGTATACTAGTATTAGTGATTAATGTGTATAGGGCACACTTTAGGCTTTTACCCTGGGCCTTTAAAAACTCAGGACCGGCCCTGATAGTGGCTTCCATTGCTTCCACATAAAATCTAATTCAAACCTATCACAGTCTTCTACTTATTCAGTCCCACTCAAATCAAATCCATGATCGCCCTTGTGTCTCTCTACCATCATCTCTTGCTGCTACTACGACTTCAAGTTATGGGCTTCAACCAACCCCTCTTCCATTTCGGCAAAACCCACTCCCAAATACTCTGCAACCATTGTCTTGTTTTGCTGCTCTTCAAATTTATTGTGCTGGAATTTGGCACAATGCAGTGGTGAGCTTACATTTTTTTTCGTTATTTATTTAGGGTTAATCATTTTATTAGTCCCCTAATTTTGACTGAATTTATAACTTTATTTTCAAAATGGTACTCATGGTCCTTTAACTTGAGTTTCGTTTGGATAACTAGTCCCACCGTTACTTCTGTCAATTTTTTCATTAAAATTAAGGATAGATGGGTCTTTTTAGGTTGGTTTTTATTATCCCCCTTCTACAACTTGTCTTCCCTTTAAAATAGACCTTGGAGAGCCTGCCAAAAAAATCTAAAGAACCAAAAATTGCAATCCGCTTCTGCTAACTCGCATATTGGTTGAGTAAAAGTTGGAATCGTCAAGATTGGAAGCTTGGAGAGCAGATTACTTGCCTGCTTCGACGCCTTTCCTGGCCTAGCTGCCGACCCGTCCGCCACCATGGCTGTAGGCTGTAGGCTCTAGTGGTGGTTCCAGTGTTCCTTTCAATTGATAACTTTTTGTATTGTTTTAGGTTAGTAGGAGAAGCCAACACACATGCGACGACAATTTCTTATAATGAATTATGGATTTAGAGGCACTTTTATTCCAAACCAGTAATGGTAATATGTGGAAAGGTAATATGGGGTATGTGTTTGCTTCTTTAATGGGCTAATCAGGTGACTAAAACCGTTGAACAGATGCTTTAAAACATTTCCCCATAATGGCAATTCCCCGTAAGAAACACCCACACACATCTCTCTCTGTCTTTCTATTTTGCTGCATTTGGTTTGAAATGCTGAGGCTTGAACTGGTTTTGTGAAGTAGTTGCAGTGTTGGATCTGGTTCTTTTAACCAGGCCTCAAATGGGTTTGTGAGTTTTCTTAAATTTGGTCTCTGAGTTTGAAGGTTTCCTGCTAAATTTTCAATTTTTAGTGTTGGCTCTGTTTTTATGTGCTTATACCTGAAATGGGTTTTTGAGCATTTCAATGCTGAGATCTAATTTCTGCAGATTTACTGGTCACAGTGAGGTTCAAGATTCTGTGAGTTGGATTTGGTAACCTACTTTTGTACTTCATAACAGTTCAGTTGAGACTGAGAGGTTAAAGCAAAAATGGCTCCAAGCTTGGATTTTTCCAGGTGGTGGGCAAAGGGCAATACGAGTAAGGGTAATCCAGTGGTGGCGACAATGGAGAACTCCAATTACTCTCTGCTGGAGATAAAAGTCTTTTTTGTCCCTCAAAACCAACCTGAAAAGATCCATCTACCCCTAAATTTAACCAAAAAATTGACAGAAGTAACGGTGGGACTAGTTGTCCAAGCGAAACTAAAGTTAAAAGACCGCGGGTACCATTTTGAAAATTGAGGTACTCAAATGAAAATCCGGTCAAAGTTGAGAAACTAATAAAACGATTAACCCATTTATTTATTGATAGAGAGTCAATTTATTTGCAAAAGTTAATGCTAATTAGCCTTCAAATTTCATTCACCTCCAGAGCTGTGCAATTTGTGGGATGGCATTAGTTATCCTGCCCTTCATCTTGTTTCCATTCTACATACTCATGTAGAGAGAGAGAGAGAGAGAGAGAGAGAGAGAGAGGTGTGCAAATAGGCATGGGGACTGTTAATGGGGCGGGCCTGATAGGGGTGATAAGGAATTTTTTTTTTGGGGGGCCCTAAACCCTAACGGTGTTTGTGTTTGTTGATAAAAGTCCAATTTACCCTCACAATTAGAGCATGTGATCCAATTTAACGGAAAATGTAACAGAAGGACCAATTTGACATGAAATAAAAAGTTGAATAACTATTGAAATGAAAAATTTAGGATTCATTTGATAACCATTTCAATTTTAGATTTTAATATTTCACTTTTTGTGCTAGAGCGTAGAGGAAAATGTGAGTGATAATGGGAGTGAGGATGAGATTCAGAAGAGGATGAGAAGGGAGGATGAGAGGGAGAAGTAACAAAAGTGAAAACAATTTCAAATAGATTTCACTTTTGTTACTCCTCCCTCACGTCCTCCACTCTCATTCCCACTTTCATTCTCTCTTTTTCCTCTATACTCTAGTACAAAAAGTCAAAACTAAAAACTAAAATTGAAATGGTTATCAAATAGGCTGATAGACCAAAATGATGAGCAATAGTTGGAGAACCTTTTCAATCAAAAAAACCTTTAAAAATTAAATCTTTTCGTGTTCATTCCACGTTGTGACCATAAAGAAAAAAGTAAACGCATATATACCTTCGTATACCAAGTTTTTAAAGTGAGATTCTCTAACCCAAAAAGGATTACCAGCTGTGTAAAGACACTTGAAAGTTGAAAAGACATTTTACACTAATTTTCCTCACTTGCAATGCAAGGACAAAAATTTTAGGCCTATTTCCTTCCAAGGTTAATCTGGTTTTCCCCAGGTAACAAACAAGAAAAGAAGATTCATTGCTCTCTCATTCATGTCGGCTTTCGCAAACCCAGTTTCAGACGAAATCTCAAAAGATTAACTTTGTTCAACACTGACCAATTACAGCCAACCCAGAAGGAGCCTGAAGCAATTCAACAACTCAATTATGGTTTTATTTCTAACTGCTACCAATAAAAACTCACTTCAACCATCTAAGATGTCATGCCAGGCCCTACAATAATCTATTGTTTGGAAGCAATTCGAAGATACAACCTGTGCCACTTGCAAAAAATATACAGATGAATACAAATCCGCATGTCCATAACTGGCAATCAGAAACGAATGACAACAAGAGGAGTTAGGTAACACTGCACATCAGTGGGGAAACCAGTAGAAAAATGTCACTTTCAAGCAATCTACATACGAAATGGAAATAAATCTCACCTGCGTCACTAGAAGATAAACCTTGTCAAAGGCAAGGAATATTCGACTTGCAAGACCAGCAGAGATATGAATGATCATAGTTCACAAAGGACGGCTTCCATGAACCCAATTCCAGGCCATATGGAAGTTTCTTGAGAGCGTTTGAAAGCCATTTGGAAATAAAATTCACTAAAATTTACAACTATACCTTTCGTTGGCTTCCATATGCTTATCTGGAAAAAGATAATGACACTTGATTATCTCAATGCTAATATTTTTTACAATGGAACTTATACATTGAAATTCTTTCAAAGAAATGATATCCATGTACATTTAGCTTTTCCACTGCCCTCCAAAGCTCTGCAGGAAATCATAGTAATAACAGTACGCTTGCATTTGGCACAACAAATTATCTAAACATAAACGCGCAAGGGCTACGCGAATGAGGGATCTCATGATTTCAATGACCAAATAACACATAACATGCCCAATAAATCAAGAATTATAAAAAAGGAAAATTATTGATAAAGGGGGCAGAAAAAATAACAAGATAAGTTGACCAATTAATCCATCAATGTTTCCTTCCTTTAAATTGAGTCCCTGACCAAATTCTGGCTGAGCTCTGCTAGGCAACAGTCTCCACAGGGTACCTGTCAATGCAATCTTCCCATGGACTATGAAGAGAAGGTTTTACATTCTGAAGAGCCTCCCAGACTGCACTGTTACACTTGAAACCACTACCAAAAGCAATCTGCCAGACACGGTTCCCCTTTTGCATCCTCCCCTTTGCCTCAGTATAAGCCAACTCATACCAAATTGAACTCGACGAGGTGTTACCAAACCTGTGGAGTGTCATCCGAGATGCCTCGACATGAACTGGTAGAAGCTGCAAGTTCTTCTCAAGCTCATCAATCACAGCCCTCCCACCAGCATGTATGCAAAAATGATCAAAAGCAAGCTTGAAATCCGGGATATAAGGCTTGACTTTAGCATTGAACAACTTCTTTGCAACCAAAGTAGCAAAGAATAGAAGCTGCTCACTTAGAGGCAGGACAAGGGGACCCAATGTTGTGATGTTAGTCTTAAGAGCTCCACCAGCAATTGCCATGAGATCCTTCGACAATGAAACCCCAGTTTTCCCAGTATCATCCTGCTCTTGATAAACACATCTAAATGCCTTATCATCAGCCCCGCGATGAGTCCTCACAACATGCACAAGCTTATACTTTGCCCGACGCCTATCCAACGACTTGTTCGAAAGCAAAACTGCCGCCCCACCAACACGGAACAAACAGTTTGGTATCAACATGGATTTCTTGTTCCCAAAGTACCAATTCTGAGTAATATTCTCAGTGCTAACAACCACCGCATAAGCGTTCCCGTGAACTTGCAACATTTCCTTAGCAAGATCAACAGCTATAACTCCAGCACTACACCCCATACCCCCCAAATTAAAACTCCTAATATTCCCCCTCAACTTGTACTTGTTAACAATCATAGCAGACAGTGAAGGGGTTGGATTAAACAAACTACAATTCACAACAAGAATGCCAATGTCCTTAGGCTTAACATTTGTATTAGCAAACAGATTATCCAAAGCACCAAAAATCACCTGCTCTGCCTCCTCGCGAGCCGCCGCCATGGACGGCCTAGGCGGAAGGTAATGCATTGCTTCAGGGACATAAGTCTCACCCCCAAGGCCAGAGCGCTCAAGAATCTTGCGCTGGAACTCAAGTGAAGACTCGTCAAAGTCCCCAGTGAGCTTCGAATGCTCCATGAACTGCTGAAATCTCACTTGCAAATGCGAAGGCGGCTTGTAACACGAGTAGTCCACAAGGTACACGGATCTCGGGCGGGTCATAATGTAAACGGTGGATCCAAAAACAATTACAGCAGAGAAAATAATGACACTGACCAGATTGTACTGAAGCTGGAGCCAGAGGTGGTGAATGTCATCTGGGTTCATCTGAGAGGCTTGAATGACAACGACCGCCATTAGAGGAACTGAGCAGAGAGTCAAAAGGTGGGTTATCAAGCAATGGTAACCCAATTTCACATACTTCAAGTTCACGCTTTGTAAGAAGTCTGGTAATCTACGGCTCTGGTGGATCTGAACTCCGCCATTGACAATGGGCTCAGAGCTCATGATGGGTTTGAGAAATAGGCACTTGGGTTTGAAACTATGGGGTTTTCTGAAGTGGGTTTTCAGTGGAGGGGCTTCAGAGGGTTATATATATGGTGAACAGAGTGAAGTGTGAAGGTGAAGAAAACGGATCTGAGTGAAGAAATAGAAGGGTTGGTAGTTTGATACAACAAGAACAGCGACCAAGTGAGATTTATAGACAAGAGAGGTGAATGAATAGCACAGCATGAAGATTGTGACGTTGAGAGAGAGAGAGAGTGGGTTGGTCTGTTGTTTTGCGTTTGGTTCTGCTACACCTCCCCGCTCTGTCTCTGTTTGGTCGAAGATTTGGAATTGATTGATAAAATTTGAGGAAAGAATTTGGGGGGTGACTGGAATCTTAAATATGGGAGGGTATTGGACGTGTCGAGTAGAAACGCAATGAGAGAGAGAGGAGCGGAAGCTTCAAAGCGATTTCTCTGGACGTCCTGACCTGTTTGACGGCTTATGATAAATGGCCTAAAAGAGCATTTCTAGTTATGCTCCTTATTTTCAAGTAAAATTTGAACTAAAAAACTACGAAGTTAAATTTTAGTGTTCCATTGCTAAAATTATGAGCTTTTAGCTCTCACACCATGCATGCACTCTCCTGCTAAGTCCCACATTATAATCTTCTATTGTTGTTCAAGCACCACTTGAGGCATCTCAAGAGCCACTTAAGCAATCGTAGAGCCGCAAGAGCTTAGAACCGATTTCACTCCGGTGCAGCCGGTGCTTGGATTAAGGAACGGAACTTACTAATTTGAATGGGGATTAATAATGTGGAGAAAAGAGAGAATAATTTATTTTTTATTTTTTATACAAGCAAGTAAGAGGATAACGATTTGAACATAGGACTTTGAGTGTTATGAATAATTATTTTTAACCACTTGAGCTACAAGTTCTTTGCGAGAAAATATGGATGTTATGAGTATAATGAGTTGTTACATTTCTCTATTTCATAGGTCACTTTGGTGCACATATATGAATATGCTTAAGGATGATAATAACGGCACTCTAAATATATGATAATTGAATGGATTGAATGAGCCAATGAATATAAAAGCAACAACAAATCAATAAAGACTTTAAAGTTTGAGCCAAATTTACAACTAGCCCTAGAAAACTTTATTTAAGGTCGATTCTAATCATCCACCATATCGAAGCACATGCTTGGGCAAATGATTAGATCGTACTCCACTACCTCATTATTATTATGGCTGGATAATCACAATAATTGAGAGTCAACTTCATCTCGAGTTGTCATAAAATTTGAAAAAATTCGAGAAATTTAATGTTTTTTTAAAAAGATAATATAGATAGAGAAATAAGACAGGTGATGAAAATAATAACAATCTTTTTTTTTTTTTTCTTAAGAATTTCTCATGTTTTCTCATCAGTCAGCATTTTTCAGCTCTAGGGACTAAAATGACATTGAAAAAATAGTCATGTGGGAGACACATGACCCGTTAATAAAGTTGAACTTCTCACAGAAGTCAATGTTCCAAAGTGGCAAAGAAATGAAGTTCACGCAAATAACATAATAATAACTCATTAATCGATGAGTGTGTTGACCACTCTTTTCACGTTCAAATAAAAACGCAGAAATCATATGGCTCATTATGTTTTCAATCATTTAGATTTTGGTCGGTGATATCTTTTGGTTGGATAATCTTGTGGAAGATATTTGGTGCGTTATATATTTTGCACAATGGGCCTACTGCTGGTGCGTGTGTATTTTATACGATGGGCTTACTGCTTGAGATTTCACATGACGAAGACTTCTATAATGAAGGCCTTACATGTTTTTTTTAGCAAGACTATATCTCTTAACTGTTGAATCAAATTAGTTAGTCTGATCAAACGGTTAAGAGATAGGACGTCATTTAAGGATCATATATAAAACCATCACTATAGAATGACTTTTCGCATTATTTGATTTATTGATTCTTTAATGGTTAAGAATAGTTACCTGCATTTGAGGTCAAGAGGAACAATATTGTACTTTAATTTAATCTAAATTATGAGGAGGGAAATTCGAAATTGTGTGCAAAGTAGAGAGCACATCTACTTTAACCAATTTGGCTAAGCTCATATCTACTTAATATTGCTTGTATTTAGAAAAGAACTATGCATATATTGCTTTTGGCTTTTACTACCCAAAAATTTAAAGAAGAAGAGCGTTCTATTTGCACCAAAAAATTTGTTCATTGTTCTCAGCATCCAGCTAAATTTTCAAACTTTCCATGCTCCCATCATCCAATTATGCTTTTTTTTCTTCTCTCTTTATTAATATGGAACTGAGAATGAAAGCTTCGAATTTGAGACATCTTCTGACATTAAAAAGAGAAATACCAATGGATTTAAAATCGGTCTATAACCCTAACAGTTATGTTCAAAATTTAAACTAAAAAGAACTAAGGAAAATAAAAAAAATTGGGCACCAAGTGTAATGATCAAATTTTCAGTTGTGAATAGCAACACTGATAAGAAACACCATTATCCTTCAACAAAATGGGCTTGATATCAAGAAAGCCCAAAGAGAAAACTTGCACAACAGGGCGTCTCGGAACTCCGTTTGGCTTTGTGACTTTACCACCAATACTTTAGTGCCACGTTTCAATCCTGCAACGGGCTCTGACCTCCTCCGTTTTCTTGGCAAATACTCTAACTCATGGCGGTTCCCCTTGTACCAGCCAGATATAAATACAAGACCCTATTTTTCTTCTTCCTCAAAACAACAAAAAATATTTTCTCAATCTATTTGCAATTTACAATTTCACTTGGTTTCTTTGTGATCAAAGGTATGCGGTTCTGAACTTGAAGCTTCTATTCTACTGATAAGTGATTTTTTTTTTTTAAATATTTGTTTTGCGTGCCAATTATATGCCCATAGAAAGCAGACTTTGCCATTGATTTAGCAATAATTGTTACCAATTTCTGATGAAAAAACTTTTCGTTTACCTTAGTTTTGAATCAGATATTATTCTGTAGTTTTGTGTTTCTGTGATAGCTTCATTGTGGCATTACTTCAAACACTCGTTGTGCGGTTTTTAGATTGATAAATGTGGAGCTGAAACTTGTTTGTGTGGCATTTTATTATGCTTGTGTGTCTGTCCACATGCTTACGAACTGTTGTGACGGTCAATCTGGACCATGTGTTCAACAAAAATCTACCTGATCACAGTCTGATATCATAAAATGCTAAACATTTCAGACTGTCTTGATAATTGAACATGCACCTTGTTATGGGTGTTGGTTTTTAGGCTCTCTTGATTTTTTGATTGATGAGGGAAAACCAGTTGTGCATGATGTTAAATAAAATTTTATTCGTGATTGCCCACTTTTAATAAGATGTAAAATAGTTTTGTTTATGCATCACAAGCCCAACACCGCTGAAGAAGTTGATGATTTCCTTTGTTTGCTTTTCTTATAGAAGGAAAGGTCTCCTTTTTTGAAGCTTTTTTGAAGATAGTCCCCCTTGTTGCACAGATGTGGCTATAGAGGTTGTGATAATAATGAACACATTGAGGACATTTGTGATCTAATTTGATATACAACCTTTGAAACTCATAGTAGTGCTATCATGAGAAATAAAAGGAACCCTCCATTTCATTTTGGCTCTAGTGTGTTCATGATGTTGTGGTATGAGCTAAGGGCTCGTATATCTAATTACTTCCACTCCAAGTTTTTTATTTTTCCTTTTAATATATGTAAAATAGTCCTGAAAAGTGTTTTTCCTTTCACTTAAAGCTAATGATTTGCATCAATTTTCTTCCCTGCATCTTGATGAGATAACTGAATTTCTTGCGGTGGCTTGTTCTGGCTAGCTAAGCCTGGGGTTTAGTTTAAATTTATTGCTTTGCATTGTTTTCAATTGTAATCATCTCATCCAAATCTTTTGTAACGACTGATGTCTGGGTCAGGTGTTACTGAGAATGGAATCACAGAAAAGTCAACATGAACAACAGCCATCGCCTGCTGCTGCAACCCCCTCCACCACTTCGTGTCGAAAGAAGAAGAGCGAAGAAGCCAGTTTCTTGGAGGATGTGAAGGATCATATTGATGAATTTATCCATGCGTCTATGGATGAACACAAAACTTGCTTCAAGAAGACCATGCAGAAGGTTTGTTCCCACTTCAAATTAAATGCTAATATTGCTTGTTCAGAAATGTTTTTGTAGGTTAATTGGTTTGCTTCTGATTCTGATTGGATTATTGTGCATTCATTTTCAGATGTTTGGCATGTCAAAGATTGTCGCTGAAAGGAGTTCCAACACCAAGGAAGTTGAAAGTTCTCTGCCCCTTCAAACCACAGTGGCAAAATAGAATATCTTCTGGTGTACAATTTGTTAAAATTGTGGCACTGCAGTTTCAGTTTGACGAACGAGAAAATTTAACTTTGTAAGGTTAACTGGTGACTATTATGAAGCCGATTACCTAGTGTTATGACTATGTTCTTGTGATGTATTTAGCTTTGCTACTATTTTATTTTTTCTGTATGTGCCAAGTCAGTGTTGAATTTGGTCAGTGATCAATTATTGAGTAGCAAAACAAATAGAAAATTGACCTCCTACATGAGATTAAAACAGGGCTGCATTTTTTGTTTCCTCGTACGATCAGCTTGCTCTTTCAACAGGGGGGGGGAAATTTCATCATTGTGAAACTTGTGAAGTGGCAGGGCTGCTACTTGATGCCACCATTTTCTCCCCCCATTTATAAGCTGTGCTTGGGCGAAGTTTTTGTCAATCATTGGCCTCTATGGTCTTCTATTGTAGAAAGAATCTGTCAGGGCCCGAGCGCCCGGTAGTTTGTTATGTGGCGAAATAAGCTGTTCGAGTCTGTCTTATTTTCAGGATAACAGCCATTAGATTTTGGTAGGAATTACTGCAAACTCACCTCATAGGTTGTAGGGACTACCAAATGCAGAGTTGAGCATTAGAGGTGATAAATTGTTTGGAAAAAAAAAAAAGAGAGCGGGAAAAGGTGGTGGAAGGCATAGGGCAAATAGAGAAACCTTGCAAGTTGCAAAGGGCAAAAGAAGGGACGGGGGAATTGAATGGGACCTCGTCCAGCATTGGATGACGGATACGACTAGAATAAGAGCAAGCTGGAGAATGGAAACACAAACGTATCTTAAAATATGGGGAATTTTGTGTGTGTTGAGTACAGGGGATTGAGGGAGGGGGGTTTATACATATTCATTGGGTGGTCTGGAGATTTCGAACCTTCTACACATGAGTTAGGGGTGGAAATTTTGGACACGACCCGATACACGACTCGAAACCCGCACGAGAAATTAGCGAGTTCAACCCGCACGATAAAAAAACAGGTCAATTTCAGGTCAACCGCCCACCCGTTTATTAAACGGGTCATGTCAACCCGTGGACAACCCTCTAACCCGCTAAAAAATAAAGACAAATGGAGATTTCAAAACACACACAAGGGTTTTTGAACCCCTATCATCCTCATTTCTCTCAAACATCTTATTCACCATGGTACAAACAACTTTGTGATTTTATGGTATGCCTTTTGATATATATATATATTTGGGTGTTTTCCTTTCTTTTCCGTCTCTCATCTCCTTTTTTTTTTCTTTTTTTTCCTTCTTTCTTCTTTCTCCTCTCTCTTTTTTTTTCCCTCTCTTTTCCTTTCCTCTTCTCTCCTTTCTTTTCCTTCTCTTTAGTTTTCTCTCATCTCTTTTTTTTCTTTCTTTCTTTCCTTCAATCTTCTCTCCTCTCTCTCTCTCTCTCTATTATTTTTTCTTTCTTTTCCTTCTCTCTTCTCTCCTCTCTCTATCTTTTCCTTATATTTTCTCTACTCTCTCTGTTTTTTTTATTTAAAGTTTTTCGGTTGTGAGTTTTGTAACATGCATGTTATTATTTATGAACCCATTACACGACTCGAAACCCGCACGATAAAAGACGACCCGAACCGACACAACACGTTTATTAAATGGGTTGGGTTCGGGTTGACCATTCTTGACACGTTTATTATCCCGACACGACACGACCCATTGCCATACCTAATATGAGTAGAGAGGTGGAAGAGCTCAACCAACTGAGCTATACCCCACTGACATATCAGGATTTATTTTAATACAAAAAACGTAATCACTTTTGGACTTTCATGGGCCATAATAAGGAGAATTTTGGGATTTAACTCATCCAAGCCCGACTCTAACTCACGCGCATTCTACTTAAACCCTAATCTTCCCCTAACCATCTCACATTTCTTTCTCTTTTGAACTTTTGTTTTTCGGCGGCTGCGTCACTCAGAGTGCATCAAGATAACAAGCTTTCCATCATTCTTTACAAATCAACTCCATCTTCTTTAAGGTACTTGTGTACTTTGTTTCCTTTCTTAATTTTCTCTTTGAAACGATATCTTTGAATTTCTATTTTCGTCTCTTAATTTGCTTTGTATCTTTCACCTTTTTTGCTTTCCTTTGATATGATGCTACCTTCTCTTGCACGTAATTTCTATCCACACATGTATGTATATCTCCTTTCTATTAAGGGACACCTTTTAGGTTCCCTAAATTCTAAATCATAAATTAATATTTGAACTCCTTTCTTTATAATTCATGGTCAAAAACTTATGTGGAACTGTTTCTATCATGTGATAGTGTTCTTTAACAATACAGCTAAAGATGACATGCGGTTAAAAACCAATAATCAACTTTGAACACATGTCACCTTTTAATTAAATTGTTCTGTTATTGAGTATTGTTACATGATAGGAATATCCCCCATAGAAATTTTTCTCGTAAATACCTATCGGTATGGAAATGTTGACAAAATATCAACATTGATTTTATAATAATAATAACAAAAAGACTGTTCATGATAAATAAAAAAGTTGTTAACTGAATTGCATAGGAAAGAGTTGGGATTTAAACGAGGTTCAAGTGGATCCAAATATAAGCAAGTGAAATGTTTATCACATGAGTTGAGAGATTTAAACAAAAGAATGTGAAAAAAATAGTGAACGTTTTTTTAATTTCGTATTTAATGTAAGGGCAAGAAACATGTTTGGATGTGGTTACTTGGTTGACCTACATTCTACTACATGCTAATCGAATGAAGGCCACATGCATCTCTCTCGTATACTGCGAGTGGTAGGTGAACAACCCCCTCCCTAAAATCTACCTGCCATTATTGCTGGATATGTATTCATGGCAGAATATGTGGAACCAGTAAAGATGTAGATTTTGTTTCCCTTCTTTTATTGGTGAGAGTTGGGGTTTTTGGGGTTGTGAAGGGAGCACTAAGCTTTGAATTTGTTAAATGAGATAATAAGATTTCAATAAGACTAGGGAAATGTTATTTGTGCACTAGGGAGTGCAAGAAGCTTACTTTGGAGTGCAAATAATATCTCTTTAACTGTTTTGATAAAAGATAAAAAGACGATAGAATTATTTTATTAAATCTATAAGAATAAACAGTACAAAGGACATGGATTGTAAAGGAAACCATCCCAATAACAAGGGTAAAACTTCTCTAGTGACCTCAGCAATCCGAAAAGTTGAAACAATTTGTAGAGAATCACACTCGAAAATAATTTTTCTAAAACCCCTTTTAATCGTCATAATTTATCCGAATCGAGTCCAACGACTGACAACAAAGACAAAGAGTAAAATAAGAATGTGTTTTAGAATTTTGAATCTCAATATATGTGGTAATGTTTTATTTGTTTATATTTGGTTACTAAACTCGTTTATTTCCTACAAACAACCACCTACGGGATTGAAATTAGAATCACTAATTATTTCTTAAAGATTAATGAAATTCAAAGCAACTAAAATACTTCTGCAACCCATGCTATATCATTTGGTGACCCTAGAAATAGTATATATTGCTAGTATTAATTTTTCGACAATAAATAATGCAACATAAAACAAAAACAAATTTCAGTTGCTCATATCAAGGTTCATTTTGAACAAGTACATATTTTTCAAATGTTATTCACCAAACCAAATGATTTGGTGGAACATGACAATATCTTACATGAATGGGGATTGCAACTTGCATGAATGGGATAGATACAAACATGAACAACATTTGGTGACCAAAATTTGAGAAAGTTTTTGTGGCTCTAGCGTTATTATTTCAAAAATCAACACCAACAAAAATCCTAAAATTTTGAACATGTTGTAGTGTTTCTTTTACAAATGTTATGTGATGGATGACATGACAATATATATATATATATATATATTTTTTAATACAAGAGATAGTATGTAAGTTAAGGCCATTTTTCCCAAGGTTAGACCCCACTTGACAATATCTTAATTAAATAAATGAGGTTCATATTGAACCAAATATATCAACATGTTGAACAATAACATTATTGCCAGTGGGGAATAGCTCAGTTGGTTGAGCTCTTCCACCTCCACCCTTGTAGACAGAGGTTCAAAACCCTCATGCACCCATTGAATATTTGTGTAAACCACCCTCCCCCAATCGCTTATACTTAAAAGAAGAAAAAAAATCATTTGGTGGCACAAGTGTTATTGTTTCAATAATTAATAATGATACATGCACCTGCTCAAATCCTTAAATTTTGAACTTGAACTAGTGTGATAATGTTTCATGTTCTTTATAAATATTATTTCTAACAAGTAAGAAATTTGGAAACCAAAAACTTTCCCAAATATTATCAACCATGTGGAGAAATTATAGAATACTACAGTAGTACGAAGGAAAAATCACTCCGCCATGTGGTGTGATGGATAAAATGACAATATTTTAAAAGCTGTAAGAAGAAAAAATGCTACTCATCAATTATGTTCAAAATATGATGTGTTGATACACGTTAGTAATAAATAGGGTTTAAATTGAACCAGATTTAAATCATTCAAACAATGCCACACCATTAAGTGAATAAAAATTTAGTGAATATATTTGGTATCCCTACTCTACTAGGAATATGTTGACTGAAATGGTGTTTTTAGAAACACTAGGTAAGAGGAGGAGGGTCTAGAGTGAAAAGGGTGGTGTGAAAAAAAATTTGGAAAAATTTGGAAGCCAAAGGAGAGAGTGAGGAGAGTCAATAGAGAAGACGTAAGTCAAGGGGAGGGTGTGTTTTATAGGGGTGGGTATTTGAACCCGTGAACCACATCGATAAAGACCGGTTAGGGTTTAGGGTGAAAAGGGCAGTGTGAAAAAAAATTTGGAAAAATTTGGAAGCCAAAGGAGAGAGTGAGGAGAGTCAATAGAGAAGACTTAAGTCAAGGGGAGGGTGTGTTTTATAAGGGTGGGTATTTGAACCCGTGAACTGCATCGAAAAAGACTGTTTTTGTCTTGGAAAATCTAGCTATAATAAATCAAATTGGACCGGTTATGTTAAGTTTATTATTGATTTATATCCAAAATTATTAGTAAGTCTAGTTAATATTCAAATAACATTAACTCTAAGTATGTAATATCTAGATATTTTAGTCCAATTAATAACAAAATGTCTTTGTTCAATTGTATACTAAATTAAATAACTACTCTAGCCCAATTTTTTTTAATTTTCGGTGAACTATATCCGTTCTTGTTGCGCTTCCGTCTTTCTCTATTTTTCACATATTTCTTTCTATTTATCTTCCTATTTATCTCTTCACCTCTTTCTCTCTTATTTTATCCTTGGTACATATTTTTCTGTATATCATATTTCTCTACTCTTCACATCTTTATATTTTTATATTTCCAAATCGAAAATCGAGTCAAACTGAACCGAAATCGCATAGGTCTAGTTTGATTCTATTCTTCTAGACATTTTCTATAAAAAACCAAACCAAATCAGATTGTGTGCACGTTCCAGTTTTGGTTCTAATTCAAGAGAAAAACCGAACTGAATCGGATCGTGCCCACCCCTAATTTCACGTTGACTGTTGTCTTTTCTTTTCTTGTTTTTCTTTTTTTTTAAAGTTTCCCGCCTCTTATTGTTCATTTCATCTCTCTTTCATATTTCATTTGTTCTATTTCTAATGTCAGACATATTAATTAGTTTTATTTTTATTTTTATTTCTTACTAGTTATAATTAAGAAGCTAATGTTTAATAGCTTCAGCATAAATGAAAAAGAGCAAAGCATTTAGAACATGTTGTACCGTACTCGCGTAATTTTATGTATTTGGCTTTATATGGAGAAGAATATATGTATATCTGAAAATCCCAAATACCATCGTCTCACGTATACATAATAAAAATTAATACGATTATATGACACATAAATTAAGATTCCATTAGTTGAATCTTACACGTAGAATCAGAGAGCACATTATACATGCACACGTAAGTACATACGTACATACACACACGAGCAAGAAAACAAAAAATAAAAAAAGTGAAACTACTTGAAAGTACATACATAGAAGAATCACAGGTGGTGATTTCACAAACATAGAAGAATCATAGCGATGATGCTTTTATTTATTAACTAGTGGGTAGATGGAGTTGCACTGCTTCAGCGGAGCTTGAGGTTTCTCATCCTGCAAATTAAGCACAAAAAAATTCAATGGAAGTGTTGGTTTTCCAAGGAAGAAAGCGTCTAAAATGTTGAGCACATATGTAAAGGCAAGAGCTAGAATTGGGTTACAGCAATGTTTTCTGGTATAGAAGCCTTTCGAGTTAATTTCAACTTTGGTAGGGATAGTGTCTTGGAAGTCAATGGACATAGTCTTATTAAAGCATTGGAATGGAATAAAATGGAAAGGAAAGTTCAGTGTATTTTAAGCACAAATTTCACATTGAGTCAAAGAATTGGAATTAAGTTTAACAATATTTATTACTAGTCATTTTCTGTTAGGTGGAGGACTTTGACAATAGTTTATGTATATATAATATATATACCTCTTTTCCTCATCATTCCCTCCAGTGGTTCTGTAGTCTGGGAAGGGCACTTGGCCTGACTCAATATGCTTGATATCTTCAACAAGACGTTCGTAGTGCCTCTTCACTTCCTCCGGGGTTTTGCCGCCGACCGCCTTAGCAACATTGTACCAGCGGTCCGCGGTGTCCTTGTCATACAAAGCCAGAGCCTTCTCAAAGGCTTTGTTTTGCTTGGCAGTCCAAGAGGACATTGAACTTGATGCCATTAGTTTCTAGGACTGAAATGGTCTTTTGAGAAACACTATGGGGAAGAAGAGTCTAGGGTGAAAAGGGTGGTGAGGAAACAAACTGGGGAAAAGCTATTGGAAGGCAAAGGAGAGAGTGAGGATAGTCAATAGAGAAGACTTAAGTCAAGACTCAAGAGGAGGGTGTGTTTTGTGCTGAGTGCTGGCAATACATGCTCTTTATAAGGAGGGAGTCGAGGGGGTGAGGTGGGGTAGTGCCAGTTGGCAAAGAGATCTTGGAAAAATGATGTGGAATTTGAATGATTTGGTCACCATAGCTACCACAAAATTATTCACTATTTGGAATTTGAATGATTTGGTCACCATAGCTACCACAAAATTATTCACTTCATTAAATTGATCTAAAATAAATAAGCGGTGACTTTTTATGGTGTGTAAAATTATAAGTTCTAAAAACAGTCAAACCAGGGAACCTAGAAGCTGTTCTCTTTGCTTATTTTGCAAATCAACTTAACCTAGAAATTAGAAAAATTGGAGCTGTTTGGCCTCATGTAATTTGCCAGCTTCTGGATTAAAAAATTGGTAAGTTTGGTGACTTAGAGCCTTGAAAGCTAAGCATAAATTCTCAAGGTGAGAGCTTCTTCATCTGTTGAGATTTCCTGCAGATTACATCATTACCCTCTCTGTTTTATTCTCTAACTCTGCAGGATTTTTAGGTGGGCCTCGTGCTCGAAACCACAGTCAATCAGATAACCGTACTAAACTTTCACGTGTGCATCACAAACCCTTTTTGCCTTCTCCTTCTTTATTTTTTGTTTTACAGAGTTTCATAGCAAGAGGAAGAGCAGGAAAACTTGTGTGGAAGGAGGATACCTCTTTTTTCCTATCTCCGACTAATCACATTATACCAATTGAAAAAGTTATTACGCGTGTCATACCGTAATTGGCCGGGATAGCAAAACAGTGTTATCTCTGTTCCACACACAAGTGTTTCTCTAAGCAAGAGGCCTCAGTGCTGCTAGGTACAAATGACCTTGTTAGTGTCCTCTGTCCTGAACAACGTTCCAAGCTCTCTAGCTGGCCTGCTGGATCCGTACAATGATTCAATTGTGTTTTTTCTCTGAGGAAAGGTCAACATAATGTCACCAACTCTTCTGCAGTTGGGGCCCTTTCTGATGTAGTTTGGTTATTGCCGCATAAACCTATTGGTGTATTCACAAAGTGTTCAATGGTTTGAACTTGAGAGATTTCCTTCCATTCAGACCCTGAAATTTCAGTCATTTTGGTTTAAACAGAGTTCAATCAGAACTCATCTAATTATGTACCATTTGGAAAGAAAAGGGTTGAGATTGACCTCTTAATTGTCATTTCAAACCATGTATACGGTAATGCAGTAAAACCATGTGCGTAGAAATCTGTATCAAATCTGGTACCAATTGGTATGAATTATTGTTGTGATGCTCATGATTTTGGCCCTTTATTGGGCCAAACAGTTCTAAAGTTAAATGGAGAAATACAAATTTCTGCACCTATATATAACAAGGTTATCCACACATAATGATCTTGTTTGCTTTGTCTTTAGCTGTTGCTTCAGGATGATGGATTGGAGTCACAAACACCAATTCCCACAGCCCTCCACTTGTTCTTCAGATTTTAGCTCATTTTGATCCAGAAATCATTGTTTCCAATTGCTACATTTGGTTATTTCTCAAATAAAAGAAAAAGGTGTTTCAACTTTTAACCTCTCAGATGAACTGGCTGGCTGTGAATCTGTTTTTTTTTTTTTTTTTTACCGACTGATATCATTCTAGTCATGAACTCATGGGCAAACTACTTGCAATAATGTGATAGAATCTTTTACTGGCCAGAGTTAAAGTTGCCCACTTGTGGTTTTTGAATTTTTGAAACTTCTCACTTTTCCATGTTAGAGGAAGTTTGGTTGTTTTTAGTCTTTGACCCACTAACTTTATTGAATAAATTCTCTCTTTAAGCCTATAAATTGTTACAAGAACCCAAATTTGCTGATTAATGATAGGAACTTGACTTTCCCTCATGTTTATCACCAATTGTATACAATCATATTCTTATATCTTTTATCACGTGACTAGTCATGTTAAAAAGAGAAATAAGAATATTGTATACAGCTGGCTACACCTAAGATTGTTTCCTCATATTATTTCTTGCATCGGATATGTTGAGTACCTGTAAATTTAGCATCATCAACAAGCCCGAATTCCGAACAAAACAATACACATTAGAACACCATAACTGTGTGCTAGTATCATGTCTGCTTGGCACATGAGCTGTAACAGCATTAAGGGTTTCCTGTAGCTTTCAAGTAGTCATAAGAACCATATTTAACTTGCATCAATAATACAATGTTAAGGCGTATCTCAATCATGATGGTGACAGAATTCATTTTTTTTGGGTCAAGAGAATATCTGTTAAGAATAAAAAGTTAAGTCGGAGGCATCCCATTTTAGAGGGGCGGCGATGTGGTGCCATGTCTAGCCTGCAACTTGGTTAAAAGGTAGCCCCAGCCTATGGGTCTACATTTGCAAAAATCCTGCAACTAGACCTCAGTTTAGTCAATTCAAGACTTCTCAGATCCACATAACCAGTTTTTGTTTCCAGAAGCATAGATAGGACTAGAATGGCAGGAAAATCAGATTTCTGTATTTTCAGAAAATACAGGGCGCGCGTATGGTTCCTGCAACTTTTTGACAACTTTTCCTCTAATAATGTACATGGTAAAACAATTTACCTAGTATAATGAATCTATTTTTTCGCTAAATTTGTATCTATTTTTTTCTTTGAATAATGTACCTATTAGTTGTTTTGTGAAAATTAATTTAAAAATCTATTTATTTTTTGTTTTATGAATTTTTTTCTCTAAATAATGTACCTATTTTTTTCTCTAATAATGTATACCTAGTATAATGGGGTAATTGATATTGTCAAACCCAAAAGAAATGGAGTGATTGATATGCTATTAATAGGGAGTTTTAATTACAATTATGGCAGTTAATGAAATGCTTGGAATAAATTATAAATAAAATATGAAGTCTGATGACAACGATGTAAAAACATAAGAATACTATGACCTCTTATATCTTACTAGTCTTTTTTTTTTTTTTTTGGGAGCAATTCTATGATTGCATTCATAATTCAACCAAAAAAGTCACTAGCCACAAAGAGCCAATACAAAATAGCCACAAAAGGGCCATTATAATAACGGAGCAGTCTAATATCAAAATTAAGACAATCTGTTGTGTCTCCACTAACGATCAGGCATGATCGAAGAAACTCTGGTATGGACATTCCAACTAAGATTGCAAACTTAGATTAATTATTTAAAAAAAAGGCTTATTATCACAAAACGTCCCTAAAGTTTACGAAACTATTAGATTGCATCCTTAATGTTTTTTTTTGTCATTCGTGGTCCTCAAAGTTAGCATGTATGATCACAAATGGTCCCTGCCGTTAGGTTCCGTCAAAAACTCTGTTAGTTTGCTGACGTGACATATATGTATATCACAAAACATCCTTAAGGTTCACACACCTATCACAAATGGTCCTTACGAAATTTTTTTAATTTAAAATTCATAAAAATTTTGTTTTCTTTTTAAAATTTATGAATTATAATTATTTTAAAATATATATTAAATTTTAAATACATGTGACACTATATTATTGTAGATGTGGGCTCCATATATATGCCACATCAACAAACTAATGAAGTTTTTAAAAAATAATTTAAAATTCATAAAATTTAAAAATGAAAAAAAAAACTAAAAGTTTAGGGTTCATAAATGGTCCTCAAGATTAAAATCCTTCTATAAATTGTTTTTTCATTTATAAATAATTTTTTCATTTATAAATAATTTTAAAAAGAAAACCAAAATTTTATGAATTTTAAATTTTTTTTTTAAAAATTCGTAAGGACCATTTGTGATAAGTGTATAAACTTCAGGGATGTTTTGTGATATATATGTATGCCACGATAGCAAACTAACAGAGTTTTTGACAGACCCTAACGTCAGGGACCATTTGTGATTGCACATACTAACTTTGAGGACCATAAGTGACACAAAAAAACATTAAGGATGCAATCTGATAGTTTCGTAAACCTCAGGGATGTTTTGTGATAATAAGCCAAAAAAAAAAGATAAAGCTTGAAAAAATCAAGCCATGACAATACAAATAAAACTCTCACATAGGAGAGATGAAAAGCTCTCACAAAGGAGAGATGAAAAACTCTCACAAAAGGAGATGTGAAAACTACACAGAGAACCCAAAGAGACTCTGCAACTTATTCCAAACATAAAGAAATTGCGAAAAAGATGGTGGTAGAGATCCGACGCTAAAATGCTGGTAAAGATCCGACGCTGAGCTACAACAGCCTATAATGGTTGGATGAAAATTATAACAAAACTAAGACAAATAGGAAAAATCCTTTGTCTCTAAAAAGGGGGAAGAGGTGAAAGGAGGAAGAGAAGAGGGGAGAGGGGGGAAGAACAATGGCTTCCTCCTCTCTCAAAGTGGAAAAGGCTCTAAGAGTATCCTACTGGTCATTTAAGTTTATGACAGTTAATGTAATGCTTAGAATAAATTATAAATAAAATATGAAGTCCGATGGCAACGATGTAAAAACATAAGAATACTATAACCTCTTATATCCTATTTGTCATTTAAGTTTGAAATTTGATTTTACACATAGATTTATAGAATGATGGGTATATGTCTAGGAAATAGAAATTGTAAGGACCTATATTGGACAAGCTCTAATTTCTTATTTACAAACGTATATGGATTGTCTTAGTTATGACGTGCATTCAAATTCAGTTTCTTGAGCCGAAAGTTAATATACGAAACCACGTTGCTCTCCACACATTTGTGCCACCTTGCCGTCCCTAAGAAATTGATCTCTTATCTTATCAAACAGGATATTAGCCAACAATTATGAATTTTCTGTTGATTTAAGGTGCAGCACGTACCGAAACATTGAAAGTAAATGCGGTCTCGATGGTCAAGTTGCATCAGTCAGGGTCATGGGATACTGGCCACATGCTAATGGGGCTATCACTTATCATTAGCTTGAAAACTACGTTGAGCAACTTTCTAGGAATCTATACGAAATAAGTGATGGCTTGAGATGCACATACGCCCTCCTAGCAGTCGATGTTTCGAATCCTTATCACGCACAGTCTATCTCCATTAGAAATCCAAATCTCTTGATTCCCTCCTCTCTTTCAGTGTGGTCCTTCCCTACAAGTTGGAGAGAGAGAGAGAGAGAGAGAGAGAGAGAGAGAGAGAGAGAGAGAGAGTGGTTAAGCTTGGACTCTATATATATGTTGGTCCTGAGCCTAGTTTTGTGCTTTCTGTTTCTATATTTGGGTTGGTTGATGGAGAGAGTATCCAAAATATTATTCAGTTTAAGCCCTTTAATTTACAAGTTAAAGAACTATGGAATTGGGAATCTACTACTCAATAGTGAGGGGCAATAGTCCACCACCCATACCTTTCTCTTGTTGGTCCTAAGTTGGCCGCAAAGCATAGAAATCATCTTTTGGATGGAATCCTTTATTAAAAAGGGGAATTGTGGAAATAGAGATTTAAATTGGTGATTTGTGTATTTGAAGGATTTTATGAATGTATATGCATGGAAAGTTCTGCTTCTGTGAATGATGTGGTCCAAAAAAAAAACTTATGGTGTGTTTATTAATTAGGAATTGAATTTCAATTACGGAGGATTCTTGTGTTTAATTCACATCAATGAATTAAAAAGTAAGTGGGGCCCACACAAAATTAGGAATTGAATTCCTTATTTTGAAGGAATTCAATTCTTGAGTGGGATGTGGTATTCTAATTCTTAAAGAACTAACTCATTATGATCTTTTTCTTTTCTTTTCTTTTTTATAAAAAAACCAGAAAAAGATAAGATGAAGAGGGAGGAAGAAAGAGGGAGAGGGAAAGAGGGGGTGAAAGGAGGTGAGGGGAGGGGAGGATGGTCTGTGACCACTTCCCACACCACACCCCCCCCTGCGGTAGCGCAAAAAAATTGCAGAGCAGTAAAGGCAAATGTCGTTCCTTTTCTGGTTTTTTCTTCTTTTGCTCTTCCTCCTCTTCCTCTTTTCTTTCTTTTTATGGTTCCCTCTCCCCCTTCCTCCCTCATTNCCCCACCTGTCCTTTCTCTTTCTCCTTTTTGTTCTCTCCCTCCACGTTTTTCGGATCTTTTTTATCTTTCTTTCCTTCTCTTCCTCTTTCTTTCTTTTTTGTTTTCTCTCTTATCCCATTTTCCTGCCATCTCCTTTCTCTTCTACCTCTTTGGGGGTTTTGCTATTTTTTTACAGAGTGATTCTCAGTTTTTCTGTTTCTTACTTTTGTTTTTGTTTTTGTTTTTTTCTATTGTTTTTTCGGTTTGAGCTTGTTTGGCTGTGCTCGTGGCTCCCTCTAAGAGTTGGGTGCTTCTCCCCACTGTGGTGATTGCTTGAGCCTTGTGCTCTGTGCTGAGATTAAATGTCTCATGATGTTGTGTCCCTCGTTTTTCACCAATCTACACCAACGTCTCCTTCTCTTGTGTTCGGATCTAGACTCTCCATTGGGATACAGCAACTATATCTATAAGCACACAATTTTAAAATTTTAAAATTTTTCATATACTTTAACCCAACAACGATGACATTTTAGTCATTATTACCACTCCTACCCCAATTCAATATTATTTAGTAAACAACTTCAATACAAATCCGGAATCTAACTCTCCTCAATCCATATGGTTTAGTAAACAACTTCAATAGGAATCCAAAATTTAATTTTTCTCAATCCAACTCCTCCTCAATTCAATTCCTCCTAATCTGATTACGGATTAGTAAACATGCTATTATTGCAATCTGGACTGCTTTGTGTGTGTAATTACGGTGGAATACACACTTAAGTTATTAGGGAACGGACCCCCTCTTTCACATATCCTACAAGTGGAGAGGCATACACCGTGCAGCCCTGTCATGCATCTTGCAATTCAAAAATGAACTAGAAGTGAAAAGATTGGACTTTTTGAACCCAAGATCAACTACGTCCAGAATTGTAGTTATGATACCATGTTAGATAATAATAACTTAACCCTTAAAATTCAAAGTTTAGCATATGGACACTAATGTACATCAATCTGACATAGGGCACTCATTCATTGATATTGAGTACTAATTTATTGTATATGATATATTGTCGATACATATTGAAGGACAGATACATATTGAAGGACCTTGTGAATTGACAATCCTTTTTCTTCTTTTTTTGGGTCGTTGTGAATTGATAATCCTTATGTGGCTTACATCAGTTGTGAAGCAAAGTTTAGGAGATGAACCATGCAAAAAAATGATATATATCTATATATATGGACTCGACTTACAGATAATAACCAATAAAGAAGCACCACCAATCAGCATTTCCGTCAATTTTGGGGTCACCAAGAAATTGTTATTAAGTTGTTGAAAGATCAAGATCATTGACGTTGGGTTATGTTAAGAATAGAAGGACGTGGCTGGGTTTGAGGCGACAAAAACATCATCTTTCCATTCCTTCTGGGCGTCACAAGAATCAGCAGGAACAGACCAAGACATTGTGGGGCATGGATGGATTCTTCTGTCAACTTGTCATTCTTCCCAAAGCCTATTTTGCAAGTCAATGCCCTTGTTTTGGGCGCTCCACGTTGGTTTGCCTGCAATCATTTTTTAGTGGAGGAGCTTCTTTGTGGATCTCATTCTCTATTTTGTTAAATCTTAAGTTCAATCCTGCTCTTAATCTGTGCTTATGTTGAATTGGTTTGTGTATATGGTGAAACTGGATAAACGGATTAAACGGCAAAATCACAATCACACACGTAGCACAAATGCTTGAATAGTTCACTCATGAGATATGCAAAACCTAACTCTAGGTTTTTTGTTTTAATGAGACTCTAAGTTGAGGCACTACTATGCTAAAATATGAAAACTATGAGAGAATATTTGTTTGTGGGAATTTTCTGTGTATTCTTCTCCTTGTAGGAGGTCATATTTATAATACAACGAAACCTGAATGGGCAAGTAAATAATAAATTCCTAAATCTATTTACAGTAGGAAATCAGGAATTAAAGTAAATAGGAATTCTTGGTGTGTAAGGAAAGTAAGTCAATATCCACAAGTCATGCCAACACTCCCCCTCACGTTGGTGCATAGATGTCGCCAATGCCCAACTGATCCAGTGAATTGTGGAATGCTTTACTGGAAATCGCCTTTGTCAAAATATCCGCTAATTGATCCTCGGATTTCACAAAAGGAAACTGAAATACTTTAGCCTCAAGCTTCTGTTTGATGAAGTGTTGATCCACCTCAACATGTTTAGTACGATCATGCTGAACCGGATTCTGTGCAATGGCTATAGCAGCCTTGTTGTCACAAAAGAGATTCATTGTGGATGTAGGTTTATACCCAAGTTCAGTAAGTAACTTTCTTAACCAAAGAAGTTCACAAATCTCTTTAGTCATGCCTCTGAACTCGACTTCTGCACTGGATAAAGCTACTACATTCTGTTTCTTGCTCCTCCATGTCACCAAATTACCTCCCATGAATGTGAAGCAACCCGATGTTGATTTTCTATCTGTTACATTACCTGCCCAATCTGCATCTGAATAACCATCAATATTTAGATGACCATGCTTTGAGAACATAAGTCTTTTTCTAGGTGTAGACTTCAAATATCTAAATATCCGAAGAACTGCATTCATGTGGTCTTCACTTGGAGAGTGCATAAATTGACTGACAACGCTCACCGCATAAGCAATGTCTGGTCGAGTATGTGACAAATAGATCAATCTTCCCACTAACCTTTGGTATCTTTCTTTGTTAGTTGGAACTTGATCCGGATATTCTCCAAGATGATGATTCTGAACAATAGGAGTGTCCGCAGGTTTGCAATCTAGCATTCCTATGTCCGTCAACAAGTCCAAGACATATTTCCTTTGAGAGAGAAATATGCCTTGCTGCGATCGAGCCACCTCAATTCCCAAGAAATACTTGAGTCCACCTAGATCCTTCATCTCAAACTCAGTAGCCAAATAGTCTTGTAGCTGTGATATTTCCTGTTTATCATTCCCAGTAATAATCATATCATCAACATAGATTATTAATGTTGTTACCTTCCCTTTCCGATGTTTCAAGAACAGAGTACGATCTGAGTTGCACTGTTTGAAACCATTGTTCTTCATTGCCATGGTGAACCGTCCAAACCATGCACGTGGTGACTGTTTCAATCCATACAATGCTTTTCGTAACCTGCAAACTATTCCAGTCTGAGTAGTATTATATCCAGGAGGAATGTCCATGTACACCTCCTCCGTGAGTTCGCCATGTAGAAAAGCATTCTTTACATCAAACTGGTGTAGTGGCCAATCCAAATTAGCTGCAAGGGACAATAAGACTCTGACGGTGTTTAACTTTGCAACTGGAGCAAAGGTTTCTTCATAGTCTATACCATAGGTCTGTGTGTACCCTTTTGCCACAAGTCTTGCCTTGTATCGCTCGATAGATCCATCTGCATTGTGTTTTATAGTAAACACCCATCTACATCCGATAGTCTTTTTTCCTCGGGGTATAGTCTCCAATGTCCAAGTCTGATTTTTCTCAAGAGCTTTCATCTCCTCTTTTATAGCTTGGACCCACTTAGGATCTTTCAATGCTTCAGAGACCTTGGTTGGAATATGGATAGCAGACAACTGATGCACAAAAGCCTTGAGTGGTTCAGACAGCTTCTCAGTGGATACATGATTTGCAATTGGATACTTGGATGTCTTGCCA